>NC_091229.1:3091210-3271210 GCF_040958095.1 Procambarus clarkii
TATATAATATATATATATATATATATATTGTCGTACCTAATAGCCAGAACGCACTTTTTGGCCTACTATGCAAGGCCCGATTTGCCTAATACGCCAAATTTTCATGAATTAATATATTTTACCTAATTTTTTTTCTTATGAAATGATAAAGTTACCCATTTCATTATGTATGAGGTCAATTTTTTTTATTGGAGTTAAAATTAACGTAGATATATGACCGAACCTAACCAACTCTACCTAACCTAACCTAACCTATCTTTATAGGTTAGGTTGGGTTAGGTAGCTGAAAAAGTTAGGTTAGGTTAGGTTAGGTAGGTTAGGTAGTCGAAAAACAGTTAATTCAAGAAAACTTGGCTTATTAGGCAAATCGGGCCTTGCATAGTAGGCTGAGAAGTGCGTTCTGGCTACTAGGTACGACATATATATATATATATATATATATATATATATATATATATATGTTGTATCCAATGTTGTGCAATAATTTGGAAAGGCTTCTTTTACATTATCTATCGATGATAAACAACACAGAAATCATCGATAGATACAGCGATAGCAGGCGGCTTGACGTCTGCGAGGCTCTACACATCAAGAAGTCAACACCAGCAATCAACAGCCAATTAATGCACAACTATATTCTACCCACCTCAAGACTCCGCTCCAATATAGAAGCTTCAAGAAATATGGACCAATAGGCTTTCTACAAATCACTTCCATTCAATACCCGTTGTTTCGTGTTCTGTCTTGTGTTTAGGAATTTAATACCCTATTAATACCACCTCACCCCATCCACCTCACTCAAATGTAGATATAAACAAATCGAAGATGTATAAGTTCTATTCAGTTGTGTATGTGTAAGCTAAAGTCTTTGAAAATGTAATAAGTTTTACGAAACGCTCTCAAGTGTCGCGTCAGACTAGAAATAAAAATGAATTTTGGAAAATTGATTTTTGAATTACCACCAACAGTGAAAAGAAACGTACGAAATATCGAGAAAATTCGTGTTAGAATTATTAATCTTACTTTTTCGGTCATATTTAATAATATAAATATATATATATATATATATATATATACATATATATATATATATATATATATATATATATATATATATATATATATATATATATATATATATATATATATATATATATATATATATAGCCACATATGTCGTACCTAGTAGCCAGAACTCACTTTTTGGCCAACATTTCAAGGCCCGATTTGCTTAATAAGCCAAGTTTTCCTGAATTAATATATTTTTCCTAATTTTTTTCTTATGAAATGATAAAGCTACCCATTTCATTATGTATGAGGTCAATTTTTTTTTTTATTGGAGTTAAAATTAATGTAGATATATGACCGAACCTAACCAAGCCTACCTAACCTAACCTAACCTATCTTTATAGGTTAGGTAGCCGAAAAAGTTAGGTTAGGTTAGGTTAGGTAGGTTAGGTAGTCGAAAAACAATTAATTCATGAAAACTTTGCTTATTAGGCAAATCGGGCCTTGCATAGTAGGCTGAGAAGTGCGTTCTGGCTACTAGGTACGACATATATATATATATATATATATATTGTGACGATAATCTCCTTCAAGAGATTGAGCCTGCTCTTCCCTCCACAATTACGTCGTTATATATATATATAAAACTACTATGGAAGAAATGTCCAACAACGACAACAACACCAGCAAGGTTTGCCAGAGCGCAAAACGTATGCAGCCAGGGACACCTGCTCAGACTCAAACCGCCAAACTACCTGTCTTACTGCCGGCTCCTCGCCTGATTGGTCGCCGGTCTGGCTGCAACTGCACTCACCCCCCCATACTACTTGATGTCTGGGCCGCCACGACCTCAGTCCTCAGAATATTCCGTGCTTTCACAGTTAACACTTCTCCCTGCTAGACGTAAGCTTTAGCGTACGTATACTGAGAGAGGTGATAGCTTAAAGCCAATATTCCAGCACCTTTCATATTCTTGTATATTGCACTTCTTGTTATTTTGTCTTAACGTAACTTTTCATGGTGTCATTTAATTATTCTTATTATTTTGATTGATTGATTTTATTATACGAATTTGTAAGTCCATTTTATTCATGTTTTGATTTATTTAACGTAATTAAAATTTCATTGTTAAAATTTACTTGTGTTTTTTGTGTCTTCTCCTTACCTTACCACAGACGAAGTTCCAGATTTTCTATTTTTTTTATACTATGTGACGAGGCCATACCCCTAGCTTTGAACAGCCGAACACCAACGCGTTACCGTCACATATTATATGGGGGCCTGTCCTAGGAGCTTCACTCAGGTACTGGTGCCAAGTGGTAATTTATGGTAAGCGTATTTAACTTTGTTAACGTAGCTTTACTATTTTTCATATTCAATTTCATTTTTTATAAGGTGCGGTGTATTGTGCATTACGAGAGTAACATATAGTGAAGGTGAGACAACTTTGGATTACGTGGTGACTGTAGGCCTCAGTCATACTCTTAATTGGTCATCTCTCCCTCCATGTTATTACTCGTGTTTACCATCTTTGTCCCTTGGATATTTCTAATTTTTGACAGATCATCATATTGGTACCCTGGTACTGTGGTCTGCCCCGGGTCAAGAGTACCCAATCTTCTGCAATCTGACTGTAGGAGGACAAAGAGGGCCATAGTTCCTCTAGCTCGAACTTTAGTTGCTGAATTGGGACCTCAGCAGCAGTTCTCGTCACCAGTTGACATCTCGCACCCCTACACGTCAGTCAGAGATGATGATACATACAACGGTAGGGAATTAGCTTACTTTTTCAGAGCACAAAAGTTCGCTAATTCTGTAAGTATCATATTAAATTCAGTAGGAAAAACTTGCTTTATGTCCTATAGAGACTTGGCAAGGTATGCCTACATCCTTGGACTACCAATTTTACTTTTGAGGCAATTTACTGTTTCATTTGTTTTCGAAACTCTGTTTCATTTGTTAGTAGGATTTTCTTGCCCTTATCCTCTTACATGAGTACCGGGTACAAGATTTCCTGCGCCCTTGATTTAATTTAATCATTTAACATCTTTTACTTAACTTTAATTGTTAAAGATCTCACAGGATAGGTATCAGTTGCCACGTTGTCCTGTTTCTGACATTCACTATTGAATATTCGTGTACCTTTATTTGCTAATTTCACCATGTTTCGTCTCCAAGCTTTCCGTGCAAATCCAGCAGGTGAAATAGGGACTTTAAGTCGTGCCAAGAAGACTGAATTACAAACTCTTGCACATGAGTATCAACTAGAAGTTCCCTACCAAGCCAACAAAAACGACCTACACAACCTGTTGCTGGATTACTATTTAGAGCAAGGTAAGATAGACTCTGAAACTCATGAAACTTACTATATTGCAGATAAAACTGATTTGGCGACGATGAAACTCAAACTAGAGCTGGCCAAGATTGAAGAACGAACAGCTGCCATACGGAGGGAAGAACAAGAACGCGAAGCTGCTTTGAGGAGAGACGAACAAGAACGCGAAGCTGCTTTGAGGAGAGACGAACAAGAACGCGAAGCTGCTTTGAGGAGGGAAGAACAAAAACGAGAAATCACCCTCAGAGAACGTGAAGCTGCCTTGAGGAGAGAAGAACACGAACGTGGACTCGCCCTCCAGGAACGTGAGGTTGCACTACTCCAGGAGCGGGAACGAGTACAACTTGAAACCAAACGACGCGAGTTGGAGATGCAACGCGAACATGACAAGCAACAAGCGACTCTGGCTCTAGAGTGTCGTCAACGCGAAATCGCCTTGGAAACTTCACACTTCACTCAACGCCAGCAAGCTACTGCCAATCTTCCCGTCAGTTTTAATATATCACATGCAAGTAAGTTAATGCCATCCTTTGTAGAAGCAGAAGTTGATGTGTTCTTTACCACCTTTGAAACCCTTGCTAATCAACTCAGTTGGCCTGTCGACCAATGGGCCACACTTCTCAGAGTCCATCTTACAGGTAGAGCTGCAGTCACACTCAGTACTTTGGCGTCTGAGAATGACTACCACACTCTGAAACAAGCAGTGTTGGACGCCTACCTCCTCTCTACTGAAAGTTATAGAAGGAAATTCCGTGACCACCTGAAGGCAAGTACCACTACCTTCCTCGAGTTTGCTAACACGAAACGGAGGTATTTCATGAAATGGCTGGAAGCAGCACATGTCTCTACTTTTACAGAACTCGTCAACCTGATGCTTGTTGAAGAATTCTTGAGACGTGTGCCGCCTCCTGTCCGCCTCTACTTAGCAGATAAAGAAGAAACCGACTACCTGAAGTGTGCTAAGTCGGCTGACACTTACAGCCTCATCCAC
Organism: Procambarus clarkii; assembly: GCF_040958095.1. NCBI lineage: Eukaryota > Metazoa > Arthropoda > Malacostraca > Decapoda > Cambaridae > Procambarus > Procambarus clarkii. The sequence goes on from NC_091229.1 coordinate 3,095,545, forward strand.
CGGCTGACACCCGAACCATCCTCCAGTAAGAAGTCGTGGTACAGTTACGAGAAAGTGAGCCCCGATCAAGCTGGTTCACAACTGTACTGCAAGTATTGTAGACTCTATGGACATACCATAGACAAGTGTGGTAAGTCTCAATACAAGGGAACCACTGACCAACAAAAACCCAAACCAACTCCTCCTAAGTCCGGTAAGCCTGTGATGAATGTTGGTGTTAATGTTAATGATCTTTCTCTTTTCAGTAACCACCTGTATACTGGAACTGTCTCTGCCAACGGTTCAAATCCGGAGGGAAGTTGCAAATTGAAGATCTTGAGGGACACAGCGGCTCTACAATCGATCATCTTGAAGTCGGCTGTGCCCAACATCACCTACACCGGAGAAACTGTCTTCATCACTGACCTCACTGCTACCACTCCATACCCTCTCGCCAGAGTCCACCTGGATTGTCCCTACGTGAACGGAGAAGTCCAAGTCGCCGTCAGGGAAAAGCCTTTTCCCATGCCTGGAGTGCAAACTTCTCCTAGGCAACGACTTGGCAGAAGACCTGCAACCGACCAACCTGATCGTCATGGACAAACCCCAGGTGTGTAACTCTGTGCCAATAAACCCTATTCTAGAGTATGTTCCAGCAGAGGTTCAAGAGAGTGATGAAGTTTCTCCTCCGGTTCTCGTGACCACCCGTGCACAAGCCGCACGTCCACAGCCAGCTGACTCTACTGCTACCGCTGTCCCTCAAGACCCTCAGAAACTCCCCCCGCATCTGACCAAGTTGGAGTTCCGTAAGTTGCAGAGGGAAGATCTTACTTTAACACCATTGTTATTCAAGGCTGAGACTCAACCCTACAGTATTCCTGGGTTCTTCCTAGAGAACGACTTGCTCTACCGCAGATATAGACCCAGTAAACTGAAGGAGGAGGACGATTGGGCCAACATCGAACAACTTGTGATTCCCACCAGCCTGCGGCCCACTATTCTACACCTGGCCCACGGAGCGCTCTCCCACTACGGCTTCAACAAGACTTACCATGGAATTCGTCAAGACTACTACTGGCCAGGTATGGTAAATAACGTCAAACAGTACGTAAAACAGTGTCATACATGTCAGATGGCAGGCAAACCGAACATCTCCATTCCCAGAGCGCCACTGATTCCCATACAGGTGCCTGCGGAACCTTTCCACAGACTCATAATAGACTGTGTTGGTCCTTTACCTCGGACCAGTTCAGGTAACGTCTACATCCTAACCATCCTGTGTCCTACCACCAGATTTCCCATAGCAGTTCCAGTGAAGAACATCACGGCTGCTACGGTTATAAAACATCTATTGAAGATCTTCACTCAATACGGATTTCCCAGGGAGATTCAGAGCGACTGTGGTACCAACTTCACCAGTGATCTCTTCAAAAGGACACTGGAGGAGTTCAACATCAAACAGGTATTGTCCAGCCCCTATCATCCTGCTTCACAGGGTTCTCTTGAACGTAGTCATCAGACAATCAAAGCACTCTTGAAAAAGTTTTGTAGTGAAACCTCGAAGGATTGGGATAAGCAGATTGACCTTATAATGTGTATTTACAGAAGTCTCCCCAATGAGTCCCTAGGAGTATCTCCTTATGAGATGCTCTACGGCCGTAAGTGCCGTACTCCCCTTAAGGCTTTCAAAGACTCTCTCAGAGATGCCACCTTCAGTGAGCATCAGAATGTGCCCCAGTTTCTTCAAAACCTTCAACACATTCTAGAGAGAGTCCACCGTTTTGCCCATGATAATTTATTGAAAGCCCAGGAGAGAATGAAGACTCATTACGACCAGACCACCAAAGTACGAAAATTCAAGCCGGGAGACTTCGTCCTTGCATATTTCCATATCCCAGGTTCACCTTTACAAAACAGGTTTTCAGGACCCTACCGCGTCAAAGAGTGCAGGAATAATAACAACTACGTAATAGAGACTCCAGTTAGGCGGCGGAAGACCCAGCTGTGCCACGTCAACCTCCTGAAGCAATATAATGGTACTCCTCCCACTGTCCTAATAAACTGTTCTACCTTCACAGAACCCTACATCCACAGTGAGACCTTCCCAGCTTCTCCTCCTGAAAGCACTGACAAGGAGTCAGCGCTTTCTAATTCCGAAATCCTTAATGATCTTCCCAAATGCTTTCAGGATAATAATTGTGCTCCTTTGCCCTATTCTAATTCCACTCTCACCTCGTCAGATAAGCCCTTCATCCTCCATGTCGACGCCAATGGTACCGACGTTGGTGGTGTCGCGATGCAACAACGAGGCGAGGAGAATACACCTGTCAGCAACTACTGCTACAAGGAACTACGGAACAATTGGCAAGGAGCTACTCTTCCTCATCCTGAAGCTTCAGCACTTCACTCCACACCTGAAAAGTGCTTGGTCCACCATCAACACGGACCACACCACCCTACACCTCCTGCAGCACGCCCACTTCCCCTCTCAACGTCTTCTACTATGGGCTTGCTAACTGCAGAAAATCCACCTGGAGACACGCTATACCAAGAGTCCAACAACATCTTAGCCCATGATCTCTCCAGAAGTTATGAAGTAGAAGCGACTCCATCTATTACTCCACATAACGACGTACTTCTTCCAGAACCGCAGGCTTCGGGGGAGAGTTGTGACGATAATCTCCTTCAAGAGATTGAGCCTGCTCTTCCCTCCACAATTACGTCGTTATATATATATAAAACTACTATGGAAGAAATGTCCAACAACGACAACAACACCAGCAAGGTTTGCCAGAGCGCAAAACGTATGCAGCCAGGGACACCTGCTCAGACTCAAACCGCCAAACTACCTGTCTTACTGCTACCTATGTTGTATCCAATGTTGTGCAATAATTTGGAAAGGCTTCTGTTACATTATCTATCGATGATAAACAACACAGAAATCATCGATAGATACAGCGATAGCAGGCGGCTTGACGTCTGCGAGGCTCTACACATCAAGAAGTCAACACCAGCAATCAACAGCCAATTAATGCACAACTATATTCTTCCCACCTCAAGACTCCGCTTCAATATAGAAGCTTCAAGAAATATGGACCAATAGGCTTTCTACAAATCACTTCCATTCAATAACCGTTGTTTCGTGTTCTGTCTTGTGTTTAGGAATTTAATACCCTATTAATACCACCTCACCCCATCCACCTCACTCAAATGTAGATATAAACAAATCGAAGATGTATAAGTTCTATTCAGTTGTGTATGTGTAAGCTAAAGTCTTTGAAAATGTAATAAGTTTTACGAAACGCTCTCAAGTGTCGTGTCAGACTAGAAATAAAAATGAATTTTGGAAAATTGATTTTTGAATTACCACCAACAGTGAAAAGAAACGTACGAAATATCGAGAAAATTCGTGTTAGAATTATTAATCTTACTTTTTCGGTCATATTTAATAATATAAATATATATATATATATATATATATATATATATATATATATATATATATATATATATATATTGTGACGATAATCTCCTTCAAGAGATTGAGCCTGCTCTTCCCTCCACAATTACGTCGTTATATATATATAAAACTACTATGGAAGAAATGTCCAACAACGACAACAACACCAGCAAGGTTTGCCAGAGCGCAAAACGTATGCAGCCAGGGACACCTGCTCAGACTCAAACCGCCAAACTACCTGTCTTACTGCCGGCTCCTCGCCTGATTGGTCGCCGGTCTGGCTGCAACTGCACTCACCCCCCCATACTACTTGATGTCTGGGGCCGCCACGACCTCAGTCCTCAGAATATTCCGTGCTTTCACAGTTAACACTTCTCCCTGCTAGACATAAGCTTTAGCGTACGTATACTGAGAGAGGTGATAGCTTAAAGCCAATATTCCAGCACCTTTCATATACTTGTATATTGCACTTCTTGTTATTTTGTCTTAACGTAACTTTTCATGGTGTCATTTTATTATTCTTATTATTTTGATTGATTGATTTTATTATACGAATTTGTAAGTCCATTTTATTCATGTTTTGATTTATTTAACGTAAGTAAAATTTCATTGTTAAAATTTACTTGTGTTTTGTGTGTCTTCTCCTTACCTTACCACAGACGAAGTGCCAGATTTTCTATTTTTTTTATACTATGTGACGAGGCCATACCCCTAGCTTTGAACAGCCGAACACCAACGCGTTACCGTCACAATATATATATATATATATATATATATATATATATATATATATATATATATATATATATATATATATATATATATATATATATATATATATGTCGTACCTAGTAGCCAGAACACACTTGTCAGCCTACTATGCAAAGCCCGATTTGCCTAATAAGCCAAGTTTTATTGAATTAATATGTTTTCTCTAATTTTTTTCTTATGAAATGATAAAGCTACCCATTTGATTATGTATGAGGTCAATTTTTTTTATTGAAGTTAAAATTAACGTAGATATATGACCGAACCTAACCAACCCTACCTAACCTAACCTAACCTATCTTTATAGGTTAGGTTAGGTTAGGTAGCCAAAAAAGATAGGTTAGGTTAGGTTAGGTAGGTTAGGTCGTCGAAAAACAATTAATTCATGAAAAGTTGGCTTATTAGGCAAATCGGGCCTTGCATAGTAGGCTGAGAAGTGCGTTCTGGCTACTAGGTACGACATATATATATATATATTAGTATATTTTGGTAGAAGTCTTTCCTGTAGACATATATTATTAAATATGACCGAAAAAGTAAGATTAATAATTCTAACACGAATTTTCTCAATCTTTCGTACATTATGCTTCACTGTTGGAGGTAAATCAAAAATCACTTCTCCAAAATTCATTTTTATTTCTAGTCTGACGCGACACGGGCGCGTTTCGTAAAACTTATTACATTTTCAAAGACTTCACAAATACACAACTGATTAGAACTTGCGTTTCCCTGATTTTATATCTACATTTGAGTGAGGTGGGAAGGGTGATGTGGCATTACATTTGAGTGAGGTGGGAAGGATGATGTGGCATTAACACAAGACAGAACACTAGAGGGTATTAATAGGGTATTAAAAGTATCAACACAAGACAGAACAGAAACAATGGGTATTGAATAGAAGTGTTTGTAGAAAGCCTATTGGTCCATATTTCTTGATGCTTCTATATTGGAGCGGAGTCTTGAGGTGGGTAGAATATAGTTGTGCAATAATTGGCTGTTGATTGCTGGTGTTGACTTCTTGATGTGTAGTGCCTCGCAAACGTCAAGCCGCCTGCTATCGCTATATCTATCGATGATTTCTGTGTTGTTTACTAGGATTTCTCTGGCGATGGTTTGGTTATGGGAAGAGATTATATGTTCCTTAATGGAGCCCTGTTGTTTATGCATCGTTAAACGCCTAGAAAGAGATGTTGTTGTCTTGCCTATATACTGGGTTTTTTGGAGCTTACAGTCCCCAAGTGGGCATTTGAAGGCATAGACGACGTTAGTCTCTTTTAAAGCGTTCTGTTTCGTGTCTGGAGAGTTTCTCATGAGTAGGCTGGCCGTTTTTCTGGTTTTATAGTAAATCGTCAGTTGTATCCTCTGATTTTTGTCTGTAGGGATAACGTTTCTATTAACAATATCTTTCAGGACCCTTTCCTCTGTTTTATGAGCTGTGGAAAAGAAGTTCCTGTAAAATAGTCTAATAGGGGGTATAGGTGTTGTGTTAGTTGTCTCTTCGGAGGTTGCATGGCTTTTCACTTTCCTTCTTATGATGTCTTCGATGAAACCATTGGAGAAGCCGTTATTGACTAGAACCTGCCTTACCCTACAGAGTTCTTCGTCGACTTGCTTCCATTCTGAGCTGTGGCTGAGAGCACGGTCGACGTATGCGTTAACAACACTCCTCTTGTACCTGTCAGGGCAGTCGCTGTTGGCATTTAGGCACATTCCTATGTTTGTTTCCTTTGTGTAGACTGCAGTGTGGAAACCTCCGCCCTTTTCCATGACTGTTACATCTAGAAAAGGCAGCTTCCCATCCTTTTCCGTCTCGTAAGTGAAACGCAGCACGGAACTCTGCTCAAATGCCTCCTTCAGCTCCTGCAGATGTCTAACATCAGGTACCTGTGTAAAAATGTCGTCAACATACCTGCAGTATATGGCCGGTTTCAAGTTCATGTCGACTAAGACTTTTTGCTCGATGGTACCCATGTAGAAGTTTGCAAACAGGACACCTAGGGGAGAACCCATGGCGACCCCATCTACTTGCTTATACATGTGCCCATCCGGGCTCAAGAAGGCAAAGGTCAAACAAACTGATCGAAACTGTGAACGCCAAGAAATCCGGACTCCACCTGCCAAAGATCATTGGGGAATATAAACCTGGATATGCGTATGGAAATGTCAAGACGCACAAGCCTGGAAACCCACTTCGGCCAATCATTAGCCAGATACCCACACCCACGTACAGATTGGCGAAGCGACTCAACGGCCTGCTGACTCCTTATGTTCCTTGCGCCTTCAGCCTGAAGTCTCCAAAGGAATTTGTGGACTTACTGCGGGGCGCACGGGCCACAGGGATAAGAGCCTCGTTGGACGTAGAATCGCTGTTTACCAACGTACCTGTGGACGAGACAATCGGAATGATAGCCGACAGAGTGTATCGTGATCCAGCCTGTACTCCTCTTGACATGCCAGAAAGTATTCTGAGGAAACTACTCCAAGCTTGTACTAAAGAGGCACCCTTCTTGAGCCCGGATGGGCACATGTATAAGCAAGTAGATGGGGTCGCCATGGGTTCTCCCCTAGGTGTCCTGTTTGCAAACTTCTACATGGGTACCATCGAGCAAAAAGTCTTAGTCGACATGAACTTGAAACCGGCCATATACTGCAGGTATGTTGACGACATTTTTACACAGGTACCTGATGTTAGACATCTGCAGGAGCTGAAGGAGGCATTTGAGCAGAGTTCCGTGCTGCGTTTCACTTACGAGACGGAAAAGGATGGGAAGCTGCCTTTTCTAGATGTAACAGTCATGGAAAAGGGCGGAGGTTTCCACACTGCAGTCTACACAAAGGAAACAAACATAGGAATGTGCCTAAATGCCAACAGCGACTGCCCTGACAGGTACAAGAGGAGTGTTGTTAACGCATACGTCGACCGTGCTCTCAGCCACAGCTCAGAATGGAAGCAAGTCGACGAAGAACTCTGTAGGGTAAGGCAGGTTCTAGTCAATAACGGCTTCTCCAATGGTTTCATCGAAGACATCATAAGAAGGAAAGTGAAAAGCCATGCAACCTCCGAAGAGACAACTAACACAACACCTATACCCCCTATTAGACTATTTTACAGGAACTTCTTTTCCACAGCTCATAAAACAGAGGAAAGGGTCCTGAAAGATATTGTTAATAGAAACGTTATCCCTACAGACAAAAATCAGAGGATACAACTGACGATTTACTATAAAACCAGAAAAACGGCCAGCCTACTCATGAGAAACTCTCCAGACACGAAACAGAACGCTTTAAAAGAGACTAACGTCGTCTATGCCTTCAAATGCCCACTTGGGGACTGTAAGCTCCAAAAAACCCAGTATATAGGCAAGACAACAACATCTCTTTCTAGGCGTTTAACGATGCATAAACAACAGGGCTCCATTAAGGAACATATAATCTCTTCCCATAACCAAACCATCGCCAGAGAAATCCTAGTAAACAACACAGAAATCATCGATAGATATAGCGATAGCAGGCGGCTTGACGTTTGCGAGGCACTACACATCAAGAAGTCAACACCAGCAATCAACAGCCAATTATTGCACAACTATATTCTACCCACCTCAAGACTCCGCTCCAATATAGAAGCATCAAGAAATATGGACCAATAGGCTTTCTACAAACACTTCTATTCAATACCCATTGTTTCTGTTCTGTCTTGTGTTGATACTTTTAATACCCTATTAATACCCTCTAGTGTTCTGTCTTGTGTTATTGCCACATCATCCTTCCCACCTCACTTAAATGTAATGCCACATCACCCTTCCCACCTCACTCAAATGTAGATATAAAATCAGGGAAACGCAAGTTCTAATCAGTTGTGTATTTGTGAAGTCTTTGAAAATGTAATAAGTTTTACGAAACGCGCCCGTGTCGCGTCAGACTAGAAATAAAAATGAATTTTGGAGAAGTGATTTTTGATTTACCTCCAACAGTGAAGCATAATGTACGAAAGATTGAGAAAATTCGTGTTAGAATTATTAATCTTACTTTTTCGGTCATATTTAATAATATATATATATATATATATATATATATATATATATATATATATATATATATATATATATATATATATATATATATATATATATATATATATATATATATATATATGTCGTACCTAGTAGCCTATACCTATATATATATATATATATATATATATATATATATATATATATATATATATATATATATATATATATATATATATATATATATATATATATATATATATATATATGTCGTACCTAGTAGCCAGAACGCACTTCTCGGCCTACTATGCAAGGCCCGATTTGTCTAATAAGCCAAGTTTTCATGAATTAATATATTTTCTCTTATTTTTTTCTTATGAAATGATAAAGCTCCCCATTTCATTATGTATGAGGTCAATTTTTTTTATTGGAGTTAAAATTAACGTAGATATATGACCGAACCTAACCAACCCTACCTAACCTAACCTAACCTATCTTTATAGGTTAGGTTAGGTTAAGTAGCCGAAAAAGTTAGGTTAGGTTAGGTTAGGTAGGTTAGGTAGTCGAAAAACAATTAATTCATGAAAACTTGGCTTATTAGGCAAATTGGGTCTTGCATAGTAGGCTGAGAAGTGCATTCTGGCTACTAGGTACGACATATATATATATATCTATATATATATATATATATATATATATATATATATATATATATATATATATATATATATATATATATATATATATATATATATATATATATATATATATATATATTTGTCGATGTAACTATATTCTACCCACTTCAAGACTCTTCACCAATATAGAAGCATCAAGAAATATGGGCCAATAGGCCCTCTGCAGTTACTTTCATTCTTCCCTTTAACTTACCCAATATTATACCCATTGTTTCGTGTTCTGTCTTGTGTTGAAAGTTTGTTTTCACCTCATCCAAAACTGTAGTAACATATCACCTCACCCAAATGCAGGTATATAAAATGAAAGCCGTTTAAATTATAGCATTGTAGAACTCTGTTTAGTGTTTGCGGGTTATAGTTGTGTGTGTAAACTAAAGTCTTTGAAAATGTAATAAGTTATTACGAAACGCGTTCAAGTGTCGCGTCAGACTAGAAATAAAAATGAATTTTGGGGAATTTATTTTTCAATTACCATCGGCATTGAAAAGAAACATATGAAATATAGAGAAAATTCATGTTAGAATTATTAATCTTACTTTTTCGGTTATATTTAAAATATATATATATATATATATATATATATATATATATATATATATATATATATATATATATATATATATATATATATATATATATATATATATATATATACATACTTTTTACTCGCTGAGGTCAATATGCCATCGGTCCAGGTGTCTTCTAATAGCAACATATATTTCCATGTTGCTATATCCGTTGTTCACCAATATCTGTGTTATTCTTTCAAACTCTCTAATCACGTTGCTCCATTCGGAGCAGTGGGTAAGCGCTCGACGAATATAAGCATTGAGAACAGTGGCTTTGTATCTTTGGGGGCACTCACTTTTACCGTTCAGCCATAATCCTATGTTGGAAGGCTTAGTATATACGTTGGTGCTTAAAGAGGTTCCTGTTTTTGTTATTAGTACATCCAAGAATGGCAGACTATTATTTCCACTATTTTCATGTGTAAATCGGAGTTTTGTTTTAAATAAGGGCCATCTGCTGCACGTAATAACAACGCAAGCTACACTAAATGCTACGATTCCATTTCAATGTTTCTGATTACATTGATGAATTTAATTTTCACAGATTTCGATTTATTTTCATTTTTATTTTATTATTTTGTGTGATATTGCATTGGAATTGAGTGGTGTTGTTTACCATACCGTTCATTTCTTGAGTATGGTTTATTTTTTCATTTCTTTTTTTAACTGTTCTATTTATTTTTCAGTGATGGGGAAAATCAGATCAATTGATATTCCCATTTTTCTGATGGGAACATGAGATCATTTGGGAACACACCGGGCGAGAGAGTGGGGAATGGTGGGGGAGACGAGGGTACGAGAGTGGGGGAATGGTGGGGTGGACAAGGGGACGGGGTTGGGGTAATGGTGGGGAGGACGAGGGGACATGAGAGTGGGGTATATTTGGGACGAGGGGACGGGGGGAATTGGAGAATGGCGGGGAGGACAAGAGAACATGGAATTGGGGGGGGGGATGGTGGGGAAGACGGGAGGATGGAAAACGGGGGTAATGGTGGAGAGGACGAGGGGATGGGGTAATTTGGCATGGTGAGGAGGACGAGTGGACAAGAGAATGGAGAATTGCGATGAGGACAAGGGAACAGTGGAGTGGGAGATGGTGGGAATGATCAGGGAATGGGGAGGGGGGAAGGGTGGGGAGAAATAGGGGACGGGGGAGGGAGGGAATGGTGGGGATGATGAGGAGACGGGGGAGAGGGGAAGGGTGGGGAGGACAGGGGGACAGGGGAGGGTTGCTGTGGATCAGGAATTGGCATGCATTGCTGAGCCACACCAACGCATGGCCTGCTAGTGATCTATATAAATAAAAATATAAATGTTCATATGTTCAAAATCGATAATCTCCGAAAGTTCTTCACTGAGTTCTTTGAAGTTTTGATACAACAATCCATTCGCATCCGAGCGAGTTTTTATATATATACTATATAGATGCCTCGTCTGTAACGGGAAAAAATATGCTTTTTTGAAAAACTGTGTTTTTCATGAGTTTTTAATGTGAGAGAAATCTTCGAAACCTCTTTACCGATTGCTTTGAAACTTTGACTCAACTATGCATTCGAATAGGCGCGTGTTTTTATATACGTCCTAGATACATGCCTAACCTCTGACAGTAAAAAACATGCTTTTTTTGAAAAACAGTGCCATCTGTTGGGCGTAAGAGCAACACACGCAATACTAAATATGTTACGATTCCATTTCAATGTTTCCGATTTCATTTATAAAATAAATTTTCATAGATTTCGATTTATTTTCATTTGGATTTCATTATTTTGTGTGACATTGCATTGGAATTGAGCTGTGTTGTTCATTTGTTCTTATCATACAATTGAGTTGTACTGTTCATTTCGTGAGTATAGTTTATTTTTGTATTCTTTCCTTGTTTTTCATTTCGTTTTTTTTAACTGTCCTATCTATTTTTTTAGTGATGGGAACACATCAGAGCAGGGAGTGGGGAATGGTGGGGAGGAAGAAGGAACGAGATTAGGGGGATGGTGGGGAAGTCGAGGGGACAGGGATGTAGGAGATGTTGGGAACGAGGGGATGGTGTGGAGAATGGTTAAGGAGGACAAGGGAACAGAGAAGTTGGGGATGGTTGGTAGGACAAGTGGATATGGAAGGAGGATAATGATGGAGAGGACGAGGGGACGGAGGAATGGAGAACGGTGAGGACAAGAGGGACAGTTAAGTAATGTTTGGTAGGGGGGACGAGAGGCCAGGGGAGTGGGGAATGGTGGGGAGGACGAGGGACGGAGGAAGAGAGAAAGGTGGGGAGGATGAGGGGACACGGGAGTGGGGAATGGTTAGGAGTACAAGGGGACGGGGCAGTGGAGAATTGTGGAAAGAACAGGGGACAGGTTGGAGGGTTGCTGTGGCTAAGCAAGGTGCATGCATTGCTGAGCCACAGCAATGCGTATTTGGGTACATCTAGTTCCTAATATTTATAAATAGTATAATTCACATGGATATAAAAAATGTAAATGTAAGAAGCCAAACATATTTCAACTGTTTTAGAATCTTGTAGAGTGTTGATGACAAGGATGTATCTGTTGGCAGGCAGGACAGCTGTTTTCCACGCTGCATATAACGGTTTCATCTACGTCGTGAAGGTCCTCGTCCAGGCCGGAGCAGATATAAACGCTACTGATAATGAAGGTATGAACGACACTGGCATGTGTCTCACCCATGTCACACACCACAATGTCATATGTCTCACCGATGTCACACATCACATTGGCATGTGCCTCACCCATGTCACCCTCCGCACTGGTATATGTTTCACCCACGTCACACAACTCAATTACATGTGTCTCATCCATATCCCACACCACACTGGCATGTGTCTCATCCATGTCACACAACAGACTGGCATGTGTCTCACCCATGTCACACACCACACTGGCATTTGTCTCATCCATGTCACACAACAGACTGGCATGTGTCTCACCCATGTCACTCTACACACTGGCATGTGTCTCATCCATGTCACACAACACGCTGGCATGTGTCTCACCCATGTCACAACACACAGGTATGTATCTCATCCATGTCACACATCATACCGGCATATGTCTCACCCATGTCACACAACTCAATTACATGTGTCTCATCCATATCCCACACCACACTGGCATGTGTCTCACCTTGTCACACAGCACACTGACATGTGGACTGTGACATTTCACTCAACACACTGACATGTGTCTCACCCTTGGCACACACGACAATGTCATATATCTCACCCGTTACACACAACGCACTGGCATGTGTCTCATCCAAGTCACACAACCCACTGGAATGTGTCTCACCCATGTCACGCAACTCATTGGCTCGTGCCTCACTCATCTCACACAGCACACGGGCATGTGTCTCACCCTTGTCAAGCAACACACTGGCATGTGTCTCACTCATGTCAAAACACATTGGCGTATGTCTCATCTATGTCACACATCAGACATATTTCTCACCTATGTCACACACCATACACGCATATGCCTCACTCATGTCACACCCCACACAGGCATATGTCTCACCCATGTCACACACCACACAGGAATATGTCTCACCTATGTCACACTTCACACAGGTATATTTCTCACCCATGTCACCAAACCGACATATGTCTAACCCATGTCACACACCTCACTGGCATATGTCTCAACCATGTCACACGACAAACTGGCAAGTGTCACACTCATGTCACACAACACACTGGCATGAGTTCCACCCATGTCACGCAACATATTGGCATTTGTCTCACCCATGTCACGCAACACACTGGCATGTGTCACACCCATGTTACGCAACATACTGGCATGTGTCACATCTATGTCACGCAACACATTGGCATTTGTTTCCCATATCACGCAACACACTAGCATGTGTCTAACCCATGTCACGCAACACAATGTCATTTGCCTCACCCATATCACACACCACACTGGCATGTTTCTCACCCATGTCACACAACACACTGGCTTGTGTCTCACTCATGTCACGCCACACACTGCCATGTGTCTCACTTATGTCACCAACTACACTGTCATGTGTCTTACCCATGTCACACAACTCAAAACATGTGCCCCATCCATATCTCACACCACACTGGCATGTGTCTCACCATGTCACACACCACACTGGCATATGTCTCACCCATGTCACACACCATACTAGGATGTGTGTCACCCATGTCTCTCAACACACTGGCATATTTCTCACCCATGGCTCACAACTCACTGGCATGTTTCTCACCCATGGGACACAACTCACTGGCATGTTCCTCACACAACACACTAGCATGTGTCTCACCCATGTCACGCCACTCACTGGCATGTGTCTTACCCATGTCACAAAACACTGGCATGTGTCTCACCCATGCTGCTCAAATCTGAATCTAAATGATTTATATATTTTATAAACAACAGAGGTCCCAGGACAGAGCCTTGAGGCACTCCACTTACAACATTTTCCCACTCTGACTTATCCCCATTTACACTATCTCTGTTTCGTTTGGTACTGCAATGCCTCATGTGTCTCACCCATGCCTCAAGTGTCTCACCTATGTCTCAAAACACATTTGTCTGACCCATGTCACACAACACACTGGCACGTGTCTCACTCATGTTACACAACACAATGGCATAGGTCCCACCCATATCACACACCACACTTGCAAATGTCTCACCCATGTCACACAAAACACTAGCATGTGTCTCACCCATGTCACTTAACACACTGGCATGCGTCTATTAAGTCCAACATAATATAACACCCCAATACCATGAGCCTCTGTCTTTTTAATCAGTCTTTCATGGGGCACTGTATCAAAAGCTTTGCTAAAATCAAGGTACACAACATCTCAAACCTTACCACTATCAGTGGTATTGTTTGCCACTATCGGAATAAATTGGTTTAACAGAGCAGGGAATAATGAAGCAGAAGAATTTCTAGAATTAATTGACGATTGTTTTCTAACGCAACACATTAAGGAACCAAGGTGGGAAAATAATTTTTTAGATTTAGTGTTAACTAACAGGGCAACACAAATTAATGACATGGAAATAGGGAGTGAGCTAGGGAACAGTGATCACAAAAAATTCAGATTTAGCATAGAATGGAATAGATCTGTTGGAGAAAATTCTCTTAAAGTCACAGATTTTCGAAAAGCTGATTTTAATAGCCCAAGAAATTTTTTGGGTCATATAGATTGGAAAGTCTTGGGTATGGGGTGTGGGCCGGTCTTGAAGCGAGATTTGAACCTAGCGATAAGTGACGTAAAAAGGATTTTGATGAGGATTCAAAATATAACTTATTTAAAAATACACTAAGAAAAGCACAGGAACGTATACAATACAAATTGAATAGATCGAATAATAATAACCCAAAATGGATAACAAAGGGTCTGAAGAAAATTATAGGTAGAAAGAGCTAGGTACAAAAGGATGAAGAATGGGGAAGTCAGTTTAGAACAGGAATTCATACAACTGGCTAGAAATGTTAAAAAGAGAGATCAGGAGTGCAAAAAGAAACTATGAAGTTGGCATAGCAGGGCAAGCAAAGACAAATTCAATAAGTTTTTTTCAGTTATATCGAACAAAGATTAGGGAAAGGATAGGTCCATTAAAAGCTGAGACAGGTCAGATAACGGATGGTGTCGAAGAGATGAGTAGTATTTTTAATAAATGTTTTATCTCTGTATTACTAAAGAGGAACTTAATACTATGCTTTCAGCCGAACAAGTCTATGTGGGTGGGGACGAGGATAGGTTGAGTAGTTCAGCAGTTACCAGGGAGGATGTTATTAAACAAATAGTAAAACTCAAACCAAACAAATCCCCAGGACTGTATGATGATTTTGCCAGGGTGCATATAGAATGCAAAGAGGAGCTTTCCGAGCCACTGTCTACCATATTTAATAAATCAATAGAGTCAAGCAGAGTGCCAGAGTCGTGGAAGGTTGCTAATGAGGTACCAATTTTTAAGAAAGGAGATAGATCACTTGCATCAAACTATCGGCCCATTAGCTTAACGTCTATTGTGGGAAAGTTACGTGAATCGATAATTGCAAATATATTTCGTCTTCATCTTGAAGAACGTAAATTAATAAATGATTCGCAAAATGGTTTTACAAATGGCCGTTCATGTTTAACAAATTTGTTATCATTTTATTCCTATATAGTTGAGGAAGTTGATAGTGGTAAGGTTTGTGATGTTGTGTACCTTGACTTTAGCAAAGCTTTTGATACAGTGCCCAATTCAAGACTGATTAAAAAGATAGAGACTCATGGTATTTGGCGCTATAGACTGATGGTGCTATATTAAGTTAGATTAGGGCATGGCTATACCAAAGAAAACAGAAAGAGTATAAATGGCGTTAAGTCAGAGTGGGAAAATGTTGTAAGTGGAGTGCCTCAAGGCTCTGTCCTGGGACCTCTGTTGTTTATAATATATATAAATGATTTAGATTCAGGTTTGAGTAGCAACATTTGCAAATTTGCCAATGATACAAAACTCGATAGGCAAATAAACACCGAAAAAGACTCACTGTCACTTCAAGTCGATCTAAACTGGGTTTTGAAATGGTCAAAAGATTGGCAGATGCAATTTAATGCCGGTCCGTCTGACATTAAAATTCCGGTCTGCCTGTCCGGACTGGCAGGCATCCCTTATTTTTCCCAGTCCATGTTGATGTTGTCTTAGATGGTTTTTGTGAAGTAACTTGACAATTTCAGAATGGTCTTGTCAGTTAGTTTTCCTTTACCTTTGACCAGTGTCATTCGTCTGGTCTTCCTTTTTGACTCCTTCACTTCACCAGCTGTTTTCTGAAAGTTTTGAATCAGCGTAGCAAGTCTCTTGCTGAAGTGTGGTACAGCACACTTCAGCCATTTCTACCTTTACTGCTCCATATGGTCGAGCACCATTGTTCATTCCACAAACTTTATTGTATGCAGAAGGCTCATCGCCACCCACGAAGGTAGTATACTTGAGTTTGATTTTTGTGATCGACCCCTTCATCAACACCGAAGTATCCGCTTCCATAGTTTTCGCACTGTCATTGTAGTTCTTATCACAATGTGGTAGATGTTCAGCTATGGCATTGTCAAACTTGGCCTGGGTTATTTTTCCATTTTTGTTTCATACACTTGAATATTTGACACTGCTTGCAGTTTTTGCAGAAAACATTGAGGTCCACAACTATGCCTATGAATATTCCCACAACAAAAGCAGTGCCAATTTGTGAATGATGGTCTCTTGTATGCCAGGATCTGTCAAACGACACATCAATGTCAAGGAAGCCATCAATTGGGTCTCTATTTAAGTGGTTTTGTAATGGTCAAATATGATAGTGCGAGTGTTTTCTTGCACTTTCACCCATCTCATATTAGCCGCATCTCTTACATGATTCTGCCACCTGCTATACTCCAGCTGTGACACAATTCATTCTATTTAGGGCATACATACTCCTGTAAAATATGTGTCCTTGGTCATTTAACATGTTGGAGTACACTAATATCATCAAATTCTCATGATTTTTTATCAATGCTCGTGAAATTGTAATATTACAGTGACTACAGATTGTGGTCACTTGCACATCATGTTGATCAATCTTGACTGTATGACGTTGTGCATTATGTGAGCAATACTCATATATATAATTATCATCTAGGTACTTTTCAAGCTTTCTATCTGTCACCACTAGCACTGTCTCACGTGCACTTATTTTAAAAATAATTTCCTCCCACTCACTGTCACTGCCATCTGTTTCTTCTGTTTCATCTGTTACTCTGTTATATATATATATGTATATATATATATATATATATATATATATATATATATATATATATATATATATATATATATATATATATATATATAAATATATATATATATATATATATATATATATATATATATATATATATATATATATATATATATATATATATATATATTATTGCTACTGCTATTATTGCAAGCTTATTGCTTCCTTTGGCAGGAACAATTGAAAAGGAAGCAATAATTAGTTCTAGCAAACCAGTACATGGTGTTGATGCCAGCCTCAACCATGAGGAATATTTTGTGTCATCATCCATGTATATACCTGGTGCACCAGGCCTACCATACAATAAGATAAGGCTTCCCAATGTTAATTACTAATATATGTAGCTTAATTAATACTGTATTTTTGATTAACTGCATATGTAAATTTGATAAACCCCCCTGATGTGTAAGGAGATCGATTTGTGAGAATTTGCAGAAATGCAGTCCATTTAAACTATCACCCAATTTGCTATCGAAATATATAAATGAACATAAATTCTATATAAATTCATATAAATTACAATAAATATAAATCTCACTGTCGTTTCCCCACAGTCGGCACTGACCCATCAACGGCAGTGTGTTGCACTGTGGTAGGCACTGTCCCATCAACGAAAGTAGATCATTGCCCTATCAACGGTAGTAGGTTGCTCTGTGGTGGGCACTGCCCCATCAACGGCAGTAGATTGCACTGTCGTGGGCACTGCCCCAACAACGGCAGTAGGTGGCCCTATAATGGCGTCTCCTTAGGGCTAAAGGCAGTCTCTGATGGTCGTGAAAGACGTGGGAGGCGTCACGCTGCTCACAGCTGACGCACCTAGGCCTCCTCGATCCTCACTCTTGCCTTGTTTTAGCTAAATCGGCTTTCTGTCGCTGATTAGCAAGGCGAGCGTTTGCCGCTTATGCTTATCGTAATTTATGAGTCTTCGATGTGCATGGCACTGTGCAGTAGATGCAACAAATGTGATATTCCAGGGAGATTGTTGAGAGTGCGTTGACAATAGTTCCACACACAACAGGGCACAGCATGTGACTGGTGTGCTGAGCTCCCATTCCTCACTTTTCTAGCACGAGACAGTTGCTAATGAGTTTATATTTATTATTAATCCATAAGCAGTTATTTTCTACGTTATTACAAAAAATTGACGTTTAGAACGTATGCAGCAATACCCTTCCACACCCCAGAGCCACAGGCCACCGGATTCTGCACAATTGTAGCTGCAAACTTTCCAAAAATACAAAAGCTTTCATCCTGAAAATAATCGGTTTCCACCATGTTGGTGCCAGAACTACGTAGAATTTGTACATATATTTATCAGTATTTTATGATTTTTTTCGATTTTCTTCAGCTTTGTGCCCCCCTGAATACGAATGGTATGTGCAATTATCGATTCATGTAACTTTTCCACAATAGACGTTAAGCTAATTGGCCGATAGTTTGACGCAAGTGATCAATCTCATTTCTCGAAAATTGGCACCACATTACCAACCTTCCATGACTCTCGCACTCTGCCTGACTCTATTTACTAAAAATGGTAGACAGTAGCTCGTAAAGCTCCTCGTTGCATTCCTTAAGCACCTTGGCAAACACTTCGTTCGGCCTTGGGGATTGGTTTGGCTTGAGTTTCACTATTTATTAAATACCATCCTCCATGGTAACTGCTAAACTAGTCAACCTGTTCTCTTATCCACCTAAATAGACTTGTTCGGCTGAATGCATAATGTTCAGTTTATCTTTAGTAAATACAGATAACATTTTTAATACGAATACTACACATCTCTTCGTCATTTTCAGTTATCTGACCTGTCTCAGTTTTTAATGGACCTATCCTTTCACTAATCTTTGTTCGATATAACTGAAGAAACCCTTTAGGATTTCTATTTGCTTGCTCTGCTATGCGAACTTCATAAATTCTTTTTGCCCTCCTTATCTCTTGTTTTTAACATTTCTAACCAGTTGGACGAATTCTTGTTCTAAACTTACTTCCCCATTCCGAATCCTTTTATACCAAGCTCTCTTTCTACCTATAAGGTTCTTTAGATGCATTGTTTTCCATATCGGGCCATTATTATTCATAAGAACATAAGAACAAAGCTAACTGCAGAAGGCCTATTGGCCCAAACGAGGTTGCTCCTATTTATAACAACCCAATCCCACTCAATCCTGTTCAATTTGTATGGTATACTATGTTCCTGTCCTTTGTTTAGAATATTTTTATATAAGTTATATTTTGAATCCACATCAAAATCCCTTTTTACATCACCCATCGCTGGGTTTAGGTCTTACTCCATGACGAGCCCATCACCCCCCCCCCCTCCCCACCATGCCCAGGAATTTTCCAATCTATTTCACCCAAAAAAATTCTTAGACCATTAAAATCAACTTTTCTAAAATCTGGCCCTTTAACATAACTTTATCTTACAAATCTATTTATTCTATGCTAAATCTTATTTCTTTGTGATCACTGTTCCATAGCTCACTCCCCATTTCGATTTCATTAATATGTGTTTCACTTTTAGTTAACACCGAGTTTAAAATATTATTTTCCAGCATTGGTTGCCTAATGTGTTGCTTAAGAAAGCAATAATCAATTAATTCAAGAAAATCGTCTGCTTCATTATTCATAGTTCTGTTAATCAAGTTTATTCCACAAAAATTAAAGTCACCTATGACACAAATACTGTTTGACCTAAATGCTCTAGATATTTCATCTCATAGGTGCTTTGCTTACATTCTGTCTAAGTTTGGTGGCCTGTATATATTTCATATTATATGATTTTTAGATTTTCGTTCAATTCGAGCCAGATAGTTTCTGTGTGTGATTCAGTTTTGATTCCCTCTTTGAGACTACATTTTAAATTTTCCCTAGTATATTTGGCAACTCCCCCCCCCCTCTTCGTCTAATATATATATATATATATATATATATATATATATATATATATATATATATATATATATATATATATATATATATATATATATATATATATATATATATATATATATATATATATATATATATATATATATATATATGTCGTACCTAGTAGCCAGAACGCACTTCTCAGCCTACTATGCAAGGCCCGATTTGCCTAATAAGCCAAGTTTTCATGAATTAATATATTTTCTCAAAATTTTTTCTTATGAAATGATAAAGCTACCCATTTCATTATGCATGAGGTCAATTTTTTTTTATTGCAGTCAAAATTAACGTAGATATATGACCGAACCTAACCAACCCTACCTAACCTAACCTAACCTATCTTTATAGGTTAGGTTAGGTTAGGTAGCCGAAAAAGTTAGGTTAGGTTAGGTTAGGTAGGTTAGGTAGTCAAAAAAACATTAATTCATGAAAACTTGGCTTATTAGGCAAATCGGACCATGCATAGTAGGCTGAGAAGTGCGTTCTGGCTACTAGGTACGACATATATATATATATATATATATATATATATATATATATATATATATATGTCGTACCTAATAGCCAGAACGCACTTCTCAGCCTACTATTCAAGGCCCGATTTGCCTAATAAGCCAAGTTTTCATGAATTAATGTTTTTTCGTCTACCTAACCTACCTAACGTAACCTAACCTAGCTTTTTTTGGCTACCTAACCTAACCTTACCTATAAATATAGGTTAGGTTAGGTTAGGTAGGGTTGGTTAGGTTCGGTCATATATCTACGTTAATTTTAACTCCAATAAAAAAAAATTGACCTCATACATAGAGAAAAGGGTTGCTTTATCTTTTCATAAGAAAAAAATTATAGTAAATATATTAATTCAGGAAAACTTGGCTTATTAGGCAAATCAGGCCTTGAATAGTAGGCTGAGAAGTGAGTTCTGGCTACTAGGTACGACATATATATATGTATATATATATATATATATATATATATATGTCGTACCTAGTAGCCAGAACGCACTTCTCAGCCTACTATGCAAGGCCCGATATGCCAAATAAGCCAAGTTTTCATGAAATAATTGTTTTTCGACGACCTAACCTACCTAACCTAACCTAACCTAACTTTTTAGGCTACCTAACCGAACCTAACCTATAGAGATAGGTTAGGTTAGGTTAGGTAGGGTTGGTTAGGTTCGGTCATATATCTGCGTTAATTTTAATTCCAATACCAAAAAATTGACCTCATACATAATGAAATAGGTAGCTTTATCATTTCATAAGAAAAAAATTAGAGAAAATATAATAATTCAGGAAAACTTGGCTTATTAGGCAAATCGGGCCTTGCATAGTAGGCTCAGAAGTGCGTTCTGGCTACTAGGTACGACATATATATATATATATATATATATATACATATATATATATATATATATATATATATATATATATATATATACATATATGAAATAGATTAAATCCGTTTATTTGATATTCAGCTAATAGTTCTTTATTTTCTTCAGTCATCCATGTTTCGCTAAGTGTAATAATATCATTTTTTCTGTGCAGACAAAAGCTATTAAATCGTTTATTATTTTTCTTAGACTACTAATTTCCGTGTAATATTCCTTCTCCTTCTGTAATAATTTCAACTTGCAAGGTGTCTTTAGTGGTAACCTTCTTTTGCGTCACAAGGTCGAATATGACGTCCTTGTGACGACATATTCGACCTTTGGAAAGTGGAGTTGGATCTCCAATTCCACTTTCCGGGCCATCTCACTTGGTCTGGACACAACGTGACAGTTTATACCAAGATTTAGGATAGGGATTTGGTCCTCATTGAGGTTGATTCCAGCAATGTTCAAGAAGCCATCTCTGGGCCGTGGAATCGCCATAGGTCCTCCATATAATGTTGTTAGTTTCTTGATGATCGAAGTTTCGGTGCTGCGGTGATGTCGATCTGTGAGGGTGTTGAGGTGTTGGTCGATACGAGCACGGAGGTTTTCGTCGATGTTGCTGTTTCTCCATTGGTTTGTAGCGTTAAGTAGTTGTGTTTTGTTGGCAAATGCCCACTTGGGGACTGTAAGTCCCAAAGAACACTTTATTTAGACAAGAAAACAACGTCTGTTTCCAAGCTATTAACAATGCATAAACAACAGGGCTCTATAAAGGAACATATAATCTCCTATCATAACCAGACCATCACCATAGAAATCTTAACAAACAACACGGAAATCATCGATAGATACAGCGATAGCAGAAGGTTCGACATCTGCAAGGCACTACACATCAAAAAGTCAACACCAGCAATCAATAGCCAATTTTATTCTACTCACTTCAAGACTCAATATCAATATAGAAGCATCAAGAGGAAGTATGGGCCAATAGGCCCTCTGCAGTTACTTCCATTCTTATGTTCTCATATCCAATTAATACCCATAATTTCGTATATTGTCTTTGATACAACTTTGTTCACCTCACCCAAAATTGTTGTACCATATCACCTCACCCACGAGTATAATGCGAATATAAATATGGACGAATTTGCGTGGTTACAGATTAAAGCTGTGTGTGTAAACTAAAATCTTTGAAAATGAATAAGTTATTACGAAACGCGTTCAGGCATCGCGTCAGACTAGAAATAAAAATAAATTTTGGAGAATTGATTTTTCAATTAACAGCGACAGTGAAAAGAAACATAAGAAATATTAAGAAAATTTGTGTTAAAATTATTAATCTTAAGTTTTCGGTCATATTTAACAACATGTTTACAAGAAAGATTGCTACCAAAATATACTAATATATATACATACATACATATATATATATATATATATATATATATATATATATATATATATATATATATATATATATATATATATATATATATATATATATATATATATATACATATATATATATATATATATATATATATATATATATATATATATATATATATATATATATATATATATATATATACATATATATATATATATATATATATATATATATATATATATATATATATATATATATATATATATATATATGTCGTACCTAGTAGCCAGAACGCAATTCTCAGCCTACTATGCAAGGCTCGATTTGCCTAATAAGCCAAGTTTTCATGAATTAATTGTTTTTCGACTATCTAACCTACCTAACCTAACCTAACCTAACTTTTTCGGCTACCTAACCTAACCTATAAAGATAGGTTAGGTTAGGTTAGGTAAGGTTGGTTAGGTTCGGAGATATATCTACGTTAATTTTAACTCCAATAAAAAAAAATTGACCTCATACATAATGAAATGGGTAGCTTTATCATTTCATAAGGAAAAAATTAGAGAAAATATATTAATTCAGGAAAACTTGGCTTATAAGGCAAATCGGGCCTTGCATAGTAGGCTGAGAATTGCGTTCTGGCTACTAGGTACGACATATATATATATATATATATATATATATATATATATATATATATATATATATATATATATATATATATATATATATATATATATATATATATATATATGACAATGTCAGACCACGAAGGAAAAATGAAACAGGAAATTTCCTTAAGTACTTTCGTATATTAAATACATCTTCAGAAGGTCTGAAGGTCAGAAGGTCACCTTCTGAAGATGTATTTAATATACGAAAGTACTTAAGGAAATTTCCTGTTTCATT
The DNA here is from genome assembly GCF_040958095.1 of Procambarus clarkii. Lineage (NCBI taxonomy): Eukaryota > Metazoa > Arthropoda > Malacostraca > Decapoda > Cambaridae > Procambarus > Procambarus clarkii. The sequence goes on from NC_091229.1 coordinate 3,119,450, forward strand.
TTTCCTTCGTGGTCTGACATTGTCACATTCTTAATCACGTGTTTATTTTCGTGATATACACACACATATATATATATATATATATATATATATATATAATATATATATATATATATATATATATATATATATATATATATATATATATATATATATATATATATATATATATATATATATATATATATGTCGTACCTAGTAGCCAGAACTCACTTTTTGGCCTACTATTCAAGGCCCGATTTGCCTAATAAGCCAAGTTTTCCTGAATTTATATATTTTTTCCAATTTTTTTCTTATGAAATGATAAAGCTACCCATTTCATTATGTATGAGGTCAATTTTTTTTATTGGAGTTAAAATTAACGTAGATATATGACCGAACCTAACCAACCCTACCTAACCTAACCTAACCTATCTTTATAGGTTAGGTTTGGTTAGGTAGCCGAAAAAGTTAGGTTAGGTTAGGTTAGGTGTGTTAGGTAGTCGAAAAACAATTAATTCATGAAAACTTGGCTTATTAGGCAAATCGGGCCTTGCATAGTAGGCTGAGAAGTGCGTTCTGGCTACTAGGTACGACATATATATATATATATATATATATATATATATATATATATATATATATATATTCATATATATATATATATATGTCGTACCTAGTAGCCAGATTGCACTTCTCAGCCTACTATGCAGGCCCGATTTGCCTAATAAGCCAATTTTTCCTGAATTAATATATTTTCTTAAATTTTTTACTTATGAAATGATAAAGCTACCCATTTCATTATGTATGAGGTCAATTTGTTTTTATTGGTGTTTAAATTAACGTAGATATATGACCGAACCTAACCAACCCTACCTAACCTAACCTAACCTATCTTTATAGGTTAGGTTCGATTAGGTAGCCGAAAAAGTTAGGTTAGGTTAGGTTAGGTAGGTTAGGTAGTCGAAAAAACAATAATTCATGAAAACTTGGCTTATTAGGCAAATCAGCCCTTGCATAGTAGGCTGAGAAGTGCGTTCTGGCTACTAGGTACGACATATATATATATATATATATATATATATATATATATATATATATATATATATATATATATATATATATATATATATATATAAATTTTGTGAGGGTACCACCTCTGGTGCCAATGTGGGGGCCCATAGTCTCGGAGAAGAAAATAAAAAGTATTCAGAAGAGACCTTGTGGTTTCTCACTGAACACTAATATTATCTTCTCCTACCACCCCCATTCTATTGTATGTACACATATATATTTGCTTTATTTGAACTTTGTTACAAAAAAGGAGTTATATATAGGTTACAAAGATGGTTATCATAGGTTGTCGAGTTCCTCCAGCTTCTCAGATGGCGGGCAGGAACCTTGGATGCAGTGCGCATTTTCCCTCTGTATCGCCACGCTGAGGCGCTGGAAAAGATAGCTGGCAGCTCTAGGGTCCCTTGTTGATTCAATGAGCCTAGAACCCAGTTCCTTAAAAAAACTGGTGGCACTTTTACCCCAGGCGCCGAGTGTCTCAGAAGCAATGGGGACAAAATTGTAGTGGTGATTCAGTTCTCTGTACTTAAGAGATTTGGCTGCTTCCCTGTGGGTGGCAGCGCCACCTGGTTGTGCAACACTGAGGTTATTGTAGGTGTTAGCCAGGGTTGATACGCATGTGTAGTCCCATACCAACTGCTTGCCATTCTTCCAGGGGTTCACTGTGATACCATCCGGGCGACCAATAAGAGCATCAGAGTTACGGGGCGTTAGGTAGTGGGGCTCTCTTTCAGCTGGGCATCCAGCTGTGGTGAGGCTCCTCTTGATGATGTCGTTAACTTCACTGTGCCTCGAGTGCCATCCCCCCTGTGCTTTGGCAGAGTAGGCCATGGTGGCCCTACCTGTCAGCCACCACATCGCCGCAAATACACCTATATCTGGTGTGGATTGGGGCAGCAAGGCGGAGGGCCACAGCAATTCAGAGGGCGTATGGTGTGGGACGCATACCAGTTACCGACATTGGGGTTGCTAACAGGAAATCCCCTGCATGTGGGGCTGCTACTGCTGGGAGGCGAGCAATGTCGTGTTGTGTTGTTGCAGCACCCAGGCACTCTGCAGCAACTTGGTCTACAATGGGGCCATCCCAGCTGGATTGCTTGTGGGCTTTTGGGGATGGTGGTTGAGGTGATGGGCCTGCACGAGAGGCCCACTCTGTGGCACAGTGTGTAAAATTGGGATCATGTACACCTGCCAGCTGATGTAAATGGGCAGGTAGAATTTCCTTCGCAAGGTCGTTGGATGCTGATAAGGAGGACAGGAAGGCTGGAACAGCAATTTGCGTTGCTGTTCGAACTCCGAGGACCCCAAGTCTTACGGGAAGAGAGGCTTGTTTCCACTGTAGGTCATCAAGAGAGAGGTTAAGGGCTTTTTCTAGCATTGATTTCAGTAACCGGTCATACTCACTTAGTTTTTGGCTACTGTAAGATGGTGAACACCTCAGAAAGTAGGTTAACCTGGGGAGGGACAGACATCTGGTGATGAGGGAGAGTGCATCATGAGCATCAATATCCTCAATCCTCCCATCCATCCTCTTAAGGTCGGCGATTTTCTTATCAAGGACCTCATTGATGGCTTTCAACCCCCAGGGGAGTTCCTAGGAGTGTACTGTCTTCAGATTTAGTTTTATGGATATTTGGCAGAAGACCATCTATTCTCTCTACGATGCCCTGGTTGGAACATATTATTTCACATTTAGAAGGGCTCAGGGTGAGGCCTACAACTGCACCTTGCTCCTGGATTTTTCTGATGTCCTCCAGAAGGGAGTCTTGGGAACCAGCTAGGGTACCATCATCCAAGAACCAGATGTTAAGCTCGCTGGACAGGACCTCTGTGACTTGTTTGATGACTAAGCAGAAAAGGAGAGGAACAAGGGGGTCACCCTGTGGGACGCCTTCTCGCGAGTCAATTTCATGTTCGCCAAAAAGTAGCTTAAGATCCATACTGTAGCATGAATGTACAAAAGGGTAGAGGGAAGGGAAATGACTATGAACCGCACGGAGTACAGCATCCCTCCCCACCAAATTGAAGGCATTTTTTAAATCTAGCTTGATAAGGGCCTTTTCGTCTGTGATGTTGGCGATGAAGGCTCGAGCTGCATGGGCTGCCGCCTCACACCCTTGTGGAATGCCGAACCCGAGCTGTTTTGGCTTCAGCATGTTGGCCGCTGCATCACTAACTGTTCTTGCAGCTGCCTTTGCGACGAGACGCCGGAGAGAATTGCCCACAGCTATTGGCCTGATCCCTCCATCCTTTTTCTTTAGAGCACAGAGAGATGCTCCAAAAAAGATAGGTCTTATGATCGCTGGTATGTTGCCAGCTAGACATGTGTTGGTGAATCTGGTTAGTTCCACCAAGAGGTTTTTTGCAATGTCACCCAGTGCAGGGTTGAGCATTTGCTTGAGGTGGTTGGGTTTTAGTCCTGTGAACCCACCTGCTGATCCTGTTGGGAAGGACATGGCTGCTTTATGGACCACAGATTCAGCCACCCAGAGAGGTTCTCCTCCGGTAGCCCTCACTTGTACAATGTCGTCCTCACGCGGAGCCCTGGGTGGGTGTTTCTCCCTTAGGGCTTGAGCTGTTGCGGCATCTCTGTCGGCAATTGAGTCCTCACTGGTGATGACTCTTATTGCGCCAATAGTGTTTCCTTCTTCTATTTTCTTGGTGACTGATGTTCTGATTTTTTATGTCTCGGATTTGCCACTGTTGCTCTTCCTGCCATGGGTGTTTCTCGCGCGAGTGGGAAGGCGCACCTGGTTGTCCTCCCTGGGAAAATCATTTATAGCTTTGATGACTGAGGCAGCTAAGGTTTTGTCTCTCCTTGCAGGGGTGGCTAGACATATGTTGCCAAACATTAGGAGGTTGTGCCATGCTTGGGTCGTTCCAGGAGAGTCTTTGACCTTTCTCAGGAGGGCAGATAATTTGGCTGCTGCATGGGCGCGGGCTGCTTTAGGGATGTGTTGCAAGGTTCTGGCTGTTGTTGCTTTGATAGCTTCTAATAAATTTTCTATGGGAATGAAGGTCTGGGAGGTGTTTTGCCTTACGGGCGGTGTGGGCTGTTGATTGGTGTTCTCGCTGGGAGGGCGCCCAGAACCCAAACACCTGGCTCCGTTGTGGTAATGAAGGCGCACATTACCGTCACTCGACCGGATATAGCATACCTTGTCACACGTCTGACATCTGCCTTGTCTACCCCTGCTTGATGGCTCATCTTGGCTTGGAGAAGCCTGACTGTCTGTTGAGAGCTGCGACATGGGCGGGCGCTGGGTGGGCGCTGGGCGGGCGCTGGGCGGGAAGGTGGACGGCGGGTGGAGACTGGAGGGTGGGCGGCGCCCACCTGCCAGCGTCGAAAGAACCGGCTCAGGTTTCTTAAAGATTGTCTTGCTGAGCAAGTTCTCCCTCTTTCTTTATCTCACTTTCTCCGGTTCAACACTTCGGGATCACCTTTCCCTGAACATGCCCGCCTTCTTCTTCAAGAACTTATTCATGCCACCTCCTTGCAAGTTGACAAGGCTTTTCTTGATGTTCGTCAACAGCAACGCTTTCTGTCCTCTTCTCTTCCCAGTGATCTATGCAATATCATATTTCCAATTGCATTTGACACTGCTCACGTCTCCTCTTCCCACCACTCCTCCACACTACACAACAAACTTCAACGCCTGATCTCCAACAGTCCTTGGCCAAATACTCTCTCTCTGACTGTGTTACCAACCTTTCGTCCTACTCTCTTTCTAAGCACCAGCAAGAACTTCTTGGTCTTGGTCTGTCTTTTGCTACTTCCCCTGGCCCACGCTGTGGCATTGATCTCATTAGTTCCTTTGACAGGTTTGTCAATTCTAACTCTAGTACTCTTTCGGACCTGTCTGCCTTTAGAGGGGCCCTTATCCCCGTTCTTGACATCTTGTTTTCTAAAAATCACCACCTTCCTCGTCGCTTCCAGCTTGCCTTTGCCTCCATGAAATCAAACAGCTCTATTCTTCCGACAAAGGCAATTCGGTGGTTGTCCTTGACCGTGAGGACTACCTCCGAAAAGCAGATGTCTTGCTCTCTGACTCTCGCACTTATGCTCCTCTGACTTCTAACCCTTTGGATCGCCTCAAAACTTTCTTTAACCGCAAACTAAGACAGCTCTCTAGTCTTTGCCCTCCTGACTTTGATCTCATTAAACGTTTCCGTGTCATCTGCCCTTCTCTTCCTTATTTCTATGGTTATCCTAAGACTCATAAACCTGGTGTCCCTCTTTGTCCTATCATTTCTTCACGGGGCTCTGTCAGCTATCCTCTTGCCTCCTGGCTCGCTAAAACTCTGACACCTTACCTTGGCACTTTTTCCCCTGCCCACCTTCGTCACTCTCAGGACTTCATAGAAAGACTGCGCCTGCAGCCCTTTTGTAAGATGCTTAGTCTTGATGTCGACTCTCTGTTCACTAATGTTCCGCTCGATGACGTTCTCTCTTTCCTTAGACAGAAGGCGTCAGAGGGCCTCCTTCCTCTCCCGCTTCCCACTGACGTTTTCCTCGATCTCATTAGACTCTGTGTTGACTCTAACTCTTTCTCTTTCAACGGTAATTATTACACTCAAACTTTCGGTGTCGCTATGGGTTCCTCTCTCTTCCCTGCTCTTGCTAATTTCTACATGGAATACTTCGAAACTGTTCTTCTTCCTTCTATTGATACTCGTCCCTCTCTCTGGCTTCGCTATGTTGATGACGTTTTTGCTTTAAGGCCTCATGACCTTAGTCTTTTCCAACCTTTCCTCGCCTCTCTTAACAATCTGGCTCCTTCTATCCATTTCAAAGTTGAGTGGGAATCTAATTCCCTCCTTCCTTTTCTTGACGTTCATGTTCACAGCTCTGTGTCTGGGTTCTCTTTCTCTGTCTACCGTAAACCCATGCATAGTGGCATGTACATTCACTTCTTTTCCTACCATCCTCCTCCTGTTAAGAAAAGTGTCATCGTCTCTCTCTTCCTCCGCGCTCTACGCATCAGCGACCCTCAGTTTCTTGATTCTGAAATTGCCTTTATCTACAAATCATTCTCTCGCCTTTGTTACCCTTTGCATTTCATCAACTGTGCCCACTCTCTAGCTAAACGAAATTTCTTTCATCCTAAACCTGCTTCCAACACTAGTAGCACTGTACTATGCCTTCCCTTCATATCTGAACTCAAAACTTTTACCAATACCTTTCGTCCTCTTGACATTAAACTCGCCTTTCGACAAACTAACACACTTCGTAGCAATCTAGTTCACACTGCTCCTCCTGCTTCTAAGGCTGCTGGTGTCTACTCTATTTCCTGTTCATCTTGTCTTCTCCAATACTTTGGCGAAACTGGCCGTACACTGAATGACAGACTTAAAGAACACAAGAGAAGTGTTAAGTCTGCAGACACTAACAATGCTCTCTTCTGCCATGTGAGGGATTCTTATCATCACATTGATTGGTCTTCCTCCAAAATAATCTTTCCTGCTTCCACTCTACACAGACGCCGTCTTGTTGAATCGGCTCTAATACACAATGTACCCAACATGAACTTGAGTCCTGGCTTTGTAGCTGTGGCCTCTTCCCTTTCGGACTCCGATGATCGTAGCTGGTCCACGGTTCCTGGGTTGCTCCTCGGCGTTCTGTCTGCGTGTCACAGGTCCTCATGCATCGTGGAGCTACGTGTCATTGCCGTCTTTATTGCCATATTTGCAGTTCTTCTAAGCTGCCCCGGGACGTTAAATTGCATTGGTAGATGCAGGTTATTGCTGATAAATGTAAGGTTTTGAGGCTAGTTAGTGATGATAGGGTTACAAGATACGAGCTAGATGGTGCTGAGATTGCGAAGACGGATTGGGAAAGGGATCTGGAAGTTATGATTAGTAAGAATTTAAAACCCCAAAATCAATGTATAATTGTTCGTAATAAAGCTAATAGGACACGGATTTATTAGGTGGCATTATTTGTAAATTGAAAGTTTTTCAATGTCAACCATTATTTTTTGACTAGTTGAATATGAAAAGAGCTGCATTTGTTCCAAGTTTCAGTACTGCAGCATAAATAGAATGGAAGATTTTTTGCTTTTGTTTTTTTCAACGAATTTTGCACATTTCAAGTCTAAATAAAATAACACACCTTATCAGATATATTCATTCTATTACACTTTTCTGACACATTAGCATATAATAAAGGATCGGTAGTGAGCTAGTTTCCAAAACATCTTTAGTTTTCTTAATACAAATAGTCTAAGTTCCCCCCAAAATGATGCAAATATGTCATGTTTTGTTGCTATTATAAAATTAATAAATGAACTTAGGAAAACACGCTGACTACCGATTTTAGAGATATACACTTTACATACAAGGTGTAAAGTTCATGTTAATTGAATAAAAAATGAAAAAGTTATTTGAATGTATAGGTTATTTGAAAATAAATACGAAAATAATAAAGTCTAAGGTGCTGCCATCTGTGGCTGAGGTTGACATACCAGTTTTCTCCGAAATTGGCACCTTTACAGATAGGCTTATGTGCAGTCAGGTGCAAAAGTTTCATGCAAATCGTCTGATAAAAAAACAAAAAACTAAATTTGAAAAAAAAAAAAAAAAAAATTGGTTTTAACGTATTTTTTTTCTAATAAAACTAATTATAATATTTTTTAGTATATGTTATTGTGATAGCTGAGTCATAGATATGATTTCAGTTGACACTTGTGTTTGATAATCATTTTTGACCATTTTGGAATAATTTTGACACCTACTTTAATACTTTTTTTTCTCCCTTCCTATTTACGCTACGATGCTGAGACTTGGGCCAGATGAAACTCTTTTCATGTACAACTCGTCAAAAAAGTTTGATTGAAATCGAACCAGTTTTCATTTAATGCTTTTTTTGGGAAATCGGGATGTAATGTCCCATTAAAAGGGGACATTACATCCTTAAATAACATTCTCCAGAAAGGCGAAGAATTAGGGGTGACATGATAGAGGTGTACAAGTGGATGAATGAGCATAACAAAGGGCATATTAAGAGGGTATTAAAAGTATCAACATAGGACAGAACACGAAACAAAGGGTATAAATGGGATAAGTTTAGATTTAGGAAAGACATGGGTAAATTCTGGTTCAGTAACATGGTTGTTGATTTGCGAAACCAATTTCCGCAAAACTAGGTGGAGGTGGGGTCCATGAATTGTTTCAGATGTGGATTGGACATGTATATGAGTGGGCTTCACTGGTTATAAATAGGAGCTGCTTCGTGTGGGCCAATAGGTCTTCTGCAGTTACCTTTGTTCTTATGTTCTTAGTTCGAACATTTATGCAATGATTTTTTTCTTTTATATTCTTACTAATCAAAACTCCTATATCCGTTTCGCAATACGACTTCGCAATCTCAACACCATCTACCTCGTATCTTGTAACTGCCGCCCCCCCTCCCCCCCCCCCCCGTCCAACCCTAAATCCTTATTCTGATCCCTTCCAAGTGCAATATAGTCGGAATGGCTTGGCGCTATTCCCCTGATCCTTTCCTTCTCAGCATTAAACTTCATCTGCCAATCTTTTGACCCTATTTACATCGTCTTGAAGTAATAGGGAGTCTTTTTCCGTGTCTATTTCCCTCCCGATTTTTGTATCATCGGCAAATTTGCAATTATTGCTGCTTAAACCTGAATCTAAATCATTTATATATATTATAAATAACAGAATCCCAGGACAGAGCCTTGAGTCACTCCACATACAACATTTTCCCACTCTGACTTAACCCCATTAACACTAACTCTGTTTCGTTTGGTACAGCAATGCCCTAATACAACATAATATAACACCCCCAATACCATGAGCTTCTCTCTTTTTAATCTGTCTTTCATGGGGCACTGTATCAAAAGCTTGACCAAAGTCATGGTACACAACATCACAAACTTTGCCACTATCAACTGCCTCAACTATGCTGGAATAAAATGATAGCAAATTTGTTAAACATGAATGGCCATTTGTAAAACCATATTGTGAATTATTTATTAATTTATGTTTTTCAAGATGAAGACGAATGGTATTTACAATTATCGATTCAATTAACTTTCCAGCAATAGATGTTATGCTATTTGACTGATAGTTTGACGCAAGTGATCTATCTCATTTCTTGAAAACTGGTACCACATAAGCAACCTTCTGCGACTCTGGCATGCTGCCTGACTCTAGTGATCTGTTATATATGGTAGACAATGGCTTGCAAAGTTCCCTTTTGCATTCCTCAAGCACCCTGGCAAACACTTCGTCTGGCCCTGGAGATTTGTTTGGTTTGAGTTTCACTATTTGTTTAATAGCATCCTCCCTGGTAACTGCTGAATTAATCAACCTGTTCTCTTCCCCACCCACATGTTTGGATGAAGGCATAATGTTCAGTTTTTCTTTAGTAAATGCAGGAATAAAATATTTATTAAAAGTACTACACGTCTCTTCGTCATTATCAGTTTTCTGATTGGTCTCAGTTTTTAATGGACCTATCCTTTCTCTACTCTTTTTCTGATATAACTGAAAAAAAACTTTAGGATTTGTCTTTGATTTCCCTGCTATGCGAACTTCATAGTTTCTTTTTGCCCTCTTAATCTCTTTTTTAACATTTCTAACCAGTTGTACGAATTCTTGTTCATAACAGACTTCGTTATTCTTAATCCCTTTGTATGAAATTGTATCAAGCTCGCTTTTTTTATTATGAGGTTCTTCAGATTGTTTGTTATCCATTTCGAGTCATTATTATTCGATCTATTTCATTTGTATTGTATACTATGTTCCTGTGCTTTGCTTAAAATATTTTTAAGTAAGTTTTATTTTGAATCCGCATCGAAATCTTTTTCTACATCACTCATCGTTGGGTTCTTGTCTTGTTCCAAGACCAGCTCATCCCACATCTATTTCACCCAAACAATTTCTTAGGACATTAAAATCAGCTTTTCGAAAATCTGGTACTATTCTGGATTTTTTTCGAACAAATCTATTCCATTCTCAGCTAAATCCGATTTCTTTGTGATCACTGTTTCTTAGCTCACCTATTTCGATGTCATTAATTTGCGTTTCCCTCTTAGTTTACACTAAGTCCAAAATAATATTTCCTACCATTGATTCCTTAATGCGTTTGCTTACGGAAGCAATCGTCAAATAATTCAAGAAAATCTTCTGCTTCATTATTCCCTGTTCTCTTAAGCCGGTTCATTCTACTAAAATGAAAGTCGCAATGATAGAAATACTGATTTAATTGTAGGTCCTATTATAAGATTTTAATGTTTTCGTTTTATTCTAGCTAAATAGTTTTTGTTTGTGGCACAGTTCTGATTCCCTCTTTGAGACTACATATAAAAAGTTTTCTAACATATATGGCTACTCCCACCTTCCTCGTCTAATATATCTATCTCATGCAAGTATGCAAGAATATTTCAATAGATACCAGAAGCTTCTGAAGCTTTATACATAATTTTAATGGAGATATTTGTCAACAGGCTGGACAGCCCTTCACTATGCAGCGTTCAATGGTCACAACGACGTGGTGGAGTTGCTCCTCCAAGCCGGAGTTGATGTCGACGCCATAAACAGACGCCGTAAGACTCACTCACATGCCCTCATTTTCCACTTTACATTAATAATGTCATACAACACCATATAAAGAGACAGTAAGATTCATCTATATACCGTTATGCACTTTACATAACTAATGTCCCACCCATACTCCTGTTTAACTAGTACTTTTGGTAACTATGTGGACCATCATACATACATTGACGTAATTGACAATTACTATTTGTCTATTAGAGTTTGGTACTATTCGCTTTTTACAGTCCGAAAAGCAAAAACTAAAAACAAAACATACACATTCCTTGGCCTAGTATTTAACATATATGCATTATATTAGGCCTCAGATAGCGTGTATTAGGCCTAGGATGGTTAAGTTGGGTGCAATTTTCTTTGCATCATCAATACAAAAAAAAATCCTGTTTGTAAAAGTTCAATATTACCGATTTCTACCTTTTAATTGCCTTTTACACCAATATATGTACAATGGTCCTCATCGTTACTATAAGTATTACCTAAACAGGATAATGGGCTGCTAATGTCACACAATTACAAATGATTTGTCACAAGCGAAGGCGATGAGTTACAATAACGTGGCTAAAGTAGACCAGACCACACACTAGAAGGTGAAGGGACGACGAATATTGTGATATGTCACAATATTTCATAGTAACAATCTCACACTTAGCCAAAATAGTTGCTTATTGAACAATGTACAATTTGCCAAAAAATATTATTTTTGGTATTTATAACGCAAATATTGCAAATCATAAGAATAAAGAAAACTGCAGGAGGCCAAGTCTCAAGCAAGGCAGCTCCTAATTATATCCATGTAAGCTCTCTCATTTCTATGTATAATCCATTTTTTAAATAATCCAGGGATTCTATGGACTTAAGAACTAATGAAATTTTAGAAGGCCTATTGGCCCATACGTGGCAGCGTTTATTTATATTCACCGAAACTCATTTAGATGTCTAACCTACACTTGAAACAATAAGGGAACCGATTCCTATTATGTTAACTGGTAATGCTCTATTATGTTCCTCTTTGAGGATATTAATCCCCCTTTTTTGAAAACAAAGAAACTTAGACTCCATATTTTGGTCGTTAGCCGGGATCGTTTTCAGCAATTTGAAAGAATGACGTTGTTGTTATTGTTTTAGATTCAGCTACTCAGAACAAAAAGTTCCAAATAGCACGGGCTATGGGGAGCTCCGTTTGTGGAGGCTGTTTGGAGCCATTATCTATATCAGGGGTCTCCAAACTATGGCCCGCGGGCCACATCCGGCCCGCCACATAATTTCATCCGGCCCTCAAAACAAATCCCCGTGTGGTGGCCTTGAAAAAATAATTATCGTACGAATGGCATCGCAGAATTATTCAAAGCTGGGGCTGCTGACTGGTGGCGCTCAACCCGAGTCAGTTTTCCTCTCTCTCGATAGTGTGACGCACAGATACTAATACTGGTAGGTATGTGTTGTGCATTACAACCAATCAGTTGTGTATAACTGTATATTGTGGGGATGGAGGGCGAGTGGGGCTTCGCTGCTTCTGTTTCAGGGAGCACAAACACTGTACAATATTCTTTTCTCTGTACTTTGACAATGCCTTTATCTTAGTTATACAAAATAGCAATTTCATTTTTTATTCCTCCGGCTCGCATAAATATGGGAAATATATAATGTGGCCCTTACATTGAAAAGTTTGGAGACCCCTGATCTATATCAATCGCTCATACTAGAGGTTTGGGGATGGAGGGGAGGTCTTCATGGTGGATTTCAGCCTCGGAAGGCTGGCTGTACCAGGAATGGTGCTGATGGGTTACTGTAGAGCTATAGGTATTCCGTTCTTTCTTTTTCTGAGACTTTGGCTAAGCCGTGCTGTCATTGGAGTTTGGTGAGGTGGCCTCCATGAGGAGGTCTTGTAGCGAGTAGGTGTCGTATTTGTGCTGCGGCGATGGAGCACCTACTAATATTTCCTCGTATGAGGAGTCCGTGACATCCGTAGTTGCTTGCTTTGTCTTTCGTCTCATAGTCTGAGGTTGGCTCAGGTGTCGTGGATTAGTGGTAAAAGCTTTTTCAGGAGCGTTGGTCTTGATGTTAATATTTGAAGACAGCACGTCTGCTAGCGTGCTTGCTGAGATGGTGATGGTAGTTGGGAGCTGGAGAGTGTTTGAAGCTGGAGAGGGAGCACAAACCTCTGTGCTGCCCAGGTCTTGGGTGGTTCTAGAGTCTGTGTTGAGAAAGACATCGTGTTGGTCCTGGTGGTAGTCTCCAGAGTGGTAGTTGAGATTGTGAGACTTGTGCCCGGGGATAGGATGGGGTCCAGGCCATTAGCTAGGTACAGCGTGTTATATTCTTTGACGAATCGTTGATTGTCTGGTCCGGCAAGCCTCTCCACTAGTCGAATAAGACCAGGGATAATGCCTGCACCTGATGCAAGGGGCTGTGAGAGTGCTGGCTATTCCTTAGGTCCCCATTGTGGAGGCCGGGTTGCCTGTTGGGATGAGCCACTGTTTAGTAGGACTGGAAAGTCTTCTAGTAGGTGGTGGGAGCTATGGTGCTGGGTTTGGTGCCGGTGGCTCCAGCGGCGGAAGTAGAAGGTTTGGCTTTATTGGATTCAGTCTGGATCCTAATGATTTCCTGTCTGCGGGATCAGTGGTGGGAAATTGCAGTGTGATCGCCGCTGCAGAGCAGACAGCAATAGGTTTTGGATTTGCAAATGAAGTAATAATGGTCCTGGGCGCAAAGGCTGCACTTCTGGACAGGGTGCTGAAACTTGTTGGTAGGGTGGGAGTAATCGCAGCACCGAAAGCACTGTTGGAGCTAGTGGAATCGTTCCTTCTTCACTTGAAAGGGTGGAATCTTGATGCCGAAGCAGTGGAGACCATGTGTGGCAGCCTAGTTAGCCGTGGATAAGGTGGTGAAGGATATCTTCATGGTGGGGCGCTTGTCGTCGTCGGTGCTGCATAATGTAGCATCGAATAACCCAAGATTCGGGTTTTCTTCCTCGTTGTTGGTAATGATCTTCGTTTGTCCTTGATTTGTGATCCAGCTGCTGGTCCCGCTGATAAAGTCTGTTCTGTCGGCGGTGTACTGAAATAGGAAGAGAGGACAGAGGGGATGCACTTGGCGAAGTGTGCGATCGAGTTTTTGGATTTTTTCGTGATCCTCCACACACGAGAAGAGCACGATATTCACCCCCCCTTCTTGACCAAGGTCTCTGGGTGTAATACTAGCGCCTTCTTTTAGGATCTTCAAGAGGTCGCTTTTGGTGAAAGCATGACTGTCCATGGGGCGAGTCCTGACTTTTAGGCGTTTGTAGCGTATTGTCGTTGTTAAAACCCCCGTAACGGGTTGCAGTGGCGATGAATGTCTTGTGAAGTTTCTCAGGCCTACTGAGTACATTGTGAGCAATATGATTGAGGTGTTGGTGTGTATATTGTGAAGTTACTCAGGCTTTGCGAGAATGCCAGCTGTAGCTGCTTTTATAGCGTCAAGTCAGGTGTCTTGGGAAGACGTGTAAGCAATAGGGAATAACCTCTAAGTTACACAATCGTTTGCGACATGTGGTAACCACTGCCCTGAGCAGATATTAAAATTTGGATTGATGTTTATATAAGTAGGTTCTATTATTTTGTTGTTGTTGTGCTAAGCCACAGTGCTGGGGTAAATTATACAAGAATTATCTCATATTATTTTGTAATCAGTCTCATTTAGACTTTATTTAAAACAGGGCTGTCTTGTCCATATCTAAAAGGAGGGAAATACATATTTTTAGATCGCTGCCTGCTTGGGCATAATGAACTTGATTACAATCATGCCAATGGATCTTAGTGATTCCAACATCCTTTGCTTTATCTACTATGTCGACTGGTGCCACTGTGTTCACTGGTGTTACTGTGTGCACTGGTGCCACTGTGTTCACTGGTGTTACTGTGTGCACTGGTGCCACTGTGTTCACTGGTGTTACTGTGTGCACTGGTGCCACTGTGTTCACTGGTGTTACTGTGTGCACTGGTGCCACTGTGTTCACTGGTGTTACTGTGTGCACTGGTGCCACTGTGTTCACTGGTGTTACTGTGTGCACTGGTGCCACTGTGTTCACTGGTGTTACTGTGTGCACTGGTGCCACTGTGTTCACTGGTGTTACTGTGTGCACTGGTGCCACTGTGTTCACTGGTGTTACTGTGTGCACTGGTGCCACTGTGTTTACTGGTGTTACTGTGTGCACTGGTGCCACTGTGTTCACTGGTGTTACTGTGTGCACTGGTGCCACTGTGTTCACTGGTGTTACTGTGTGCACTGGTGCCTCTGTGTTCACTGGTGTTACTGTGTGCACTGTTGCCATTGTGTTCACTGGTACCACTGTGTTCACTGGTGTTACTGTGTGCACTGGTGCCACTGTGTTCACTGGTGTTACTGTGTGCACTGGTACCACTGTGTTCACTGGTGTTACTGTGTGCACTGGTGCCACTGTGTTCACTGGTGTTACTGTGTGCACTGGTACCACTGTGTTCACTGGTGTTACTGTGTGCACTGGTGCTATTCTGTTCACTGGTACTTCTCTGAGCACTGATGCCATTATGTTCACTGGTGTTACTGTGTGCATTGGTGTCATTGTGTTCACTGGTGTTGCTCTGTGTAATGGTGGCATTATGTTCAATGTCCTTACTTTGTTCACTGGCGCCAAAGTGATCAATGTCCTTACTTTGTTCACTGGTGCCATAGTGATCAATGTCCTTACTTTGTTCACTGGTGCCATAGTGATCAAAGTCCTTACTTTGTTCACTGGCGACATAGTGATCAAAGTCCTTACTTTGTTCACTGGCGCCATAGTGTTCAATGTTCTGTGTGTTCTGGTGCAATTGTGTTCAATATCCCTACTGTGTGTACTTGTGGAAATGTGTTCAATTTCCTTACTGTGTGCACATGTACCATTGTGTTTAATGTCAATAATGTGTGCACTGGTTCCATTGTGTTCAATGTCATTATTTTTTTAACTTGTGCAATTGTGTTTACTGGTGTTCCTGTGGACAATGGTGCTATTGTGTTCACTGGTATTTCTTTTGGCACTGTCCCATTGGTTTCAATGTCGTTGTTGTGTTCGCTGGTGTTTCTGAGTGATACGGTGCTATTATGTTCAATGTTCTTACTGTGTGCACTGTTGCTATTGTGTTCACTGGTGTTACTGTGTGCACTTGTGCCATTGTGTTCAATGTTCTTGTTGTGTGCACTGTTGCCATTGTGTTCAATGTTCTTGTTCTTTGCAATGCTGTCTATCATGTTCTCGTCATATACCTTATTGTCTAGGGAAATAAGGCTTTTAATTGTGCCAAGGGGAATTCACGGCATAGGGAAACAATCTAGTAGAAAAATGACACAAATGTTTAGTTATAAAACACACGCAACAATGCATAACATAATTCATTCATTATTATCAATGCATTCAGAAGGAAAACAAACTTATTTCTTATCACCCAAATGGGCTCAGGTCCCCATATAGCTCTTAGTCCTACACTGGAACTGTGCACTCCAGCACAACCTCTCTCAGCCGGTGACACACATATATAAATCACTAGGAAAACTGGACTGTCTCTTTCAGAAACTGCCCAGTAGGCTATCTGAGTATTTTACTCTTCCTTGTAACCCTGTTAATAGAACCCTGTGGCTTATCGTATGATACAGCCGGAGAAATCCTTCAGAAAACAAGGGCTGGTCAGACAGCTGGTGCTCCGCGTCAGGTAAAAAATGGCGTCCGTCTCCCCCCCCCCTGGTTGCGTCATGTAATGTATTTTTCAACATTTCCAATCAGACTCTTTACTGACTCAATTTACAATATTCCCCATGCAATTTTTTTATTGAGCCAATTATTGAATAACATACTTTTGCTATACCAATACACATTCTTCCTGAATAATTTCCTTCTCAAAAGGTACTAATTAGCTGGCTGGGTAATATCGTGGCTTCCCAGTTGCCAGCTGCAGATTTCTTTTAAGAACCTTCTCTAATCCACCACTCTGTATTAATAAACAGTTTATAATAAATACTAACCTCCACAGGAGGTAAGGTTCTTAACAGTGCCAATGAGTTCTCTGGTGTTACTGTGTGTACTGTTGCCATTGTATTCAATATCCATAATGTGTGCACTGGTGCCATTGTGTTCAATGTCCATAATGTGTTCTCTGGTGCCATTGTGTTCAATGCTCCTATTATGTGCGCTGGTGCCATTGTCTCCACTGGTGTTACTGTGGGTACTAGTGCCATTGTGCTTACTGATTTGTCAGGGGCGCGCTAATGCCATTGTGTTCACTGGTGTTATTGTGGGCACTGGTGCCATTGGCTTCAATGTCCTTACTCTGTGAACTGGCGCTGGTGTACAGTGTCCTTACTGAGTGCACTGGTGAAATTGGGTTCACTAGTGATTCTTTGTGCTCTGGTGCCATTGTATTCCATGATGTTACTGTGGGTACTGTTGTCATTGTGTTCAATGTTCTTTCTGTGTGCACTAGTGTCATTGTGTTCAGGGTCTCTACTGTGTGCACTGGTGCCACTGGATTCAATATATTTGTTGTGTGTTCTAGTGCTATTGTGTTCACTGCTTATATTGTGTGCTCTGGTGCCAATGCATTTGCTGGTGTTTCTGAGTGCTCCGGTGCTATTGAGTTCAATGTTCTTACTGTGTGCACTGTTGCCATTGTGTTCACTGGTTTTACTGTGTGGACTTGTGACACTGTGTTCACTGGTGCAATTGTGATCACTGGTATTACTGTATACACTGATACCTTTGTGTTCAATATTCTTATTGTGTGCACTGGTGCCATTGAGTTCACTGGGGTTACTTTGTGCATAGGTGCTATTGTGTTCACTAGTGTCACTGTGTACTGGTTCCCTGGTTTTCAATGTCGTTACTGTGTGCACCTGTTCCATTGAGTTTAATGTCCTTTCTGTGTTAATGTGTGCACTGGTGCCATTGTGTAACTGTTTGCCCAGGTTGTCCCAAATCAAACATACCGGTGTTTTCTTATTTAATTCCCAATTCTGCTAGTCTAATCTTGTTTAAAGATTCTAAACCATTTTATAGCTAGTTCTGTTTTCAACATCTTCTGAGTTTGCTCTGCCTCAAATTTCTTGGAGATTCTTTTGTCTCAAATCGCAACTTCCTCAGTTCCAATTCTGCCTGCCACTGCATTTGAGTTTCCACATTTCCTGTAGCCTCCACATTTGCACCACTGGTGGACGGGGACTGCTGTAAAATCTCCTGTTGGAGAATTTGCGCATCTACCCTGTGTGTCATAATCTCTAATGGCAGTTCAGTCTGCATCATTTCCTTGTGCAATATTAGACCATAGTACTTACCAACCACCACGGATTTTTTTCTGCTTTAAACCCCTCAACACATGGATTGTCTGTAATTTGTTGTGCTACTAAATACATTTTTATTTGCTAACTTAACTCTAGAATCGGAATTTTTGTTAAGCTCCAGCGCTTTTTCTTTTAGACTTAGAATTACTTTGGGATACTAACGGACACCGTAGTTCACTTGAATGCCTTCTGAACTGTTAATTTTTTTGCACCAGAGAATACGCAGATATAAAAATAATGAAAACATTTTTCATTAAGGTTAATGAATTAAACACAAATAATAAAAAAACACATTCAACACACTTATATCATACCAATATTTAGAGTCTAAATTTCTACACACCTTTGGGACTTTCTGACAGGCCACTATTATAGTCTGTGGGTTGGTTGGTGTTGTCGTCGTTGATCCTTCTCTACGGACAACCCAACCCACAACTCGGCAGAGTGCTTTTACTTCACTAGGAGATCACACTAGGCGTTTCTGGCTCTTGGAGAGGGGCTCGACGTCACACGTTTAGGGGATGCGGCTCCAACACTTAGCCTCGTTGTCACGTGCACACACCCACTCGAGCCGCTGTGACTCCCCACTCTCGCCTTAGGTGATATGATCTCCTCGATCCCCCTTCGACTTATTAATATTACCTTCTACCCTGTCCACAGCAGTGGTTCTTGGTTCTTTCTCTCTTTCTCTCTCTTTCTTTACTACCTCCTGGGAAGCCTCACTAGGACAAGGGCAAACACCAGCAAATTGTGACACATTTACTGGACAAAGCACATACACAATACATACACACATATAATAATAAT
Source organism: Procambarus clarkii (assembly GCF_040958095.1). Classification (NCBI taxonomy): domain Eukaryota; kingdom Metazoa; phylum Arthropoda; class Malacostraca; order Decapoda; family Cambaridae; genus Procambarus; species Procambarus clarkii. Next base: position 3,138,212 of record NC_091229.1, read on the forward strand.
GAATCCTATACTCTATAATATTACAATCAGGTTGCACTCCAACACCATCAGAACTCTATCATCAGTTTATCAAGTGGTATCCTATCTCCTGGTTCACCACCTGATACTATCAATCACCTCAAGTTGATCAAGTCTACATACACTGTTGCACCATCAGCAAGATAATATATATATGTATCTATAAATGTGTACCAAGAAAATCAGCATTTGAATGCAATCACATATATCCGTATAAATGTTCATTGATACACAACAATGATCAATCGATCACTCTATCAGTCCTAGAACGCATACGTCTGTAGGTAATCCAGCCTACGACTGTAACTCTAAACTTCAGTATAAAACACTCCTTGACATAAGAATGCCAACAGTCACTCACCTCTCACTGCGTCTTGCACGCTAATGACAACCAAACACTATCAACTCCCTATAAGTAATCCACCAGAACTTCCCTTCCACCTCTGGAAGTTCACTACCCTAATATCCTTAGGTTCTTCCGGGCTTCACTACCAGGATCCTCTGCAGCTCCTCCAGGCTGCTGTCATGAAGTTTTCTTGAGCAACTAAGGTGCTTCACCCTTCTGCTAGGTTCCTCCACAGCTCTCTTGGCTGCTACACCATGAAGTTTCCTCGAGCAACTATGGTGCTTCTCCACCTCTACAGAAGCACGTGACACTCCTCTTCACTGCTGCTTCTCCTCACAGCTCGAGGTCCTCTGCTTCACTACCTTGGAGTCTCATCAGCTACTTCATCTGCTGGCTTCGAAGTTCTCAGCAACTTCTTCCCCAAAGACAAACCACAGATTAATTGGTCGAGGGCGCTTCTTCCTCTGACGAGGCTTGGTCAGGGCGCTCCACGGCCCACAATAATGCCTCCGGGCGGATTAATATTCACTAATTATCGCCCACGACTTGAGACCACACGTCCCCAGCTCGATTCCACAGCTGGTACGTCTGCACACTTCTCTTCTCTTCGAGATATATCACTAGGGGTTCCCTTCTGACGGGAGCTCAACGGAGCGCGGCTTCCCCCTGCGATGTCTGGCACTCAAGTGAGGTCAAGGTCCTCCGGAAGCGAGCCTCACGCCTCCAGCAAAATGTCCACATCTCCTAGCCAGTCATTTATCTGTTTTCTTCTTCATTGCCCATAATCTCAAACTGTTATACATATCCAAGCAACTATTTTACATATGCGTTATCACCTAAATATTTGCTAGACCTTCTAATCAGGTCAGGCTTGATGAATAACTCTCAAGGAGGGAGACTCGTTTCTCCTGTAGGCTGAGATCATAACACCACCCACTTTAGTGATGGCGACCACTGTTAAGGGTTTCGGCCGGACAAGTCAACTAATTGTTTAACAGACCGCTACTCTCCGTTTCTATTCACTGTGACCATCTGGCACCCGTTACTATGTTACAGATTATAAGTTACTGATATCACGGCCTGGCCCTTAATATCCAATCTCCAGTTTGGCCATGTCCCTACACTACTGTTCTGGTCATATAGTTATTCCCAGTTTACTTATTTGTCTAGGAAATATGACTGATGGTAACCTTCAAGTTGAGTCAAGTAAATTTCAACAGGAGTAGAGAAACGTCTGAGTAGGGAGGGTATCCCACTAACAATATATATTTACAGAAATAAATATACACCTAATAAAATATTGAATAGGAACTCCTCATAACTTAGTGATATTCTCGTTAATAGTTTCTCTGCAAAATAGTTTATCTTCACCTAAGAACTCCAGGAATATTGTAATCCTTAAACTGGTCCAACAATAGTCAGTTTACACATGAACCACACCTGGCAGCATATTTGTCACACATATATATTTGTGTAAATCACGAAAATTAGCACGTGATGAAAAATGTGTGTCAGACCACGGAGGAAGAATTGAAAGAAGAATTTCCTTAAGTACTTTCGTATTTTATTAATACATCTTCAGAAGGAATGATCATTCCTTCCTCCTTCAAAATTAAAAGTGCAAAATAAATATATAAAATGCTAGAGACTACCGACACCCAGGGGAGCGAGAGCAGATCTTGCAGCTTCGAGTACTGAAGAGTATTCTGAGGTATAGCTGGTGGTGAGCTGATTTTATACACTGCAGAGTCCATGTAGGTGGCACTGAAGTGCAGGTAATTGCCAGCCGGCAGTCTCAAACGAGCAGTAGGCTTGTTGATCAGCGAGTGGAGCTGGGCCGCCAGACAGCAGGTGTGCAGTTGTAATGGGTACTTGAGGGGGGGGGGGACGGTAGTGGTGGTGTCTGTCTTCACGGCTTCTGAGCACCTGTTGTTGTTGTTGTTGTTGTTCATTCCTTACACTGGAGTATGCAGATATGTTGTTGAATAAGCGGTAAAGGAATAGGCATGATCTCCTTGCCTAAGCAAGGAATTTCTGTAACAATATATATATGTGAACTAGGAAACCTGGACTGTCCCAAATGAACCTACTTGGTAGAACCTCCTTTTACTCTATAATATCTTGGAACTTAATAAACACTAAGTTTATCTGCATTTTTGGTAGGAGTTAACCCTCAAAAGTTTCAGTGATCAGTCAACACAGTGCTCCTCCAACCAAGAAAAGACGACGTCCGCCTGTCCGGCCACGTCACTCACCTCATCACACCTGATTCCAAGTCAAACTCTATAATGACTCATTTACCCATACTTCGCAGATTATATAAATGAGTCCATTTTTCCTTCACATAATATTCCCATACAATATAAACATACATAACAATAAATGTCCAACTCTTGATACTAGTTTCCTCAGAGTGATTGAACTGCTAGCTGTCGTGGAGGGTGGACGTGTTCCCTACACTCTCCGGCAGTTTTTTTTTTTTTTTTTTTTTTTTTTATAAAAGAATACACAATGTACAAAACAGACACCCGCCGAAAGAACAAGTCATGAACATACACAGGACAATATAACAAAGGAAGTAAACATGGATACACGAAACATACCCAACAAAAACCAAGAAAGAAAACACATGACACAAGGCACAAAAAAAAGAGAACCCAGAAACGGGCACAGTATTTACCACAAAAAACAGAACATGACATAAATAGCACACAATAGAAATAACATAAAACATAGGCACATCCACACAACCTTAAGTACATAAATGCAAAAGGAGAACACACATACAAGCCCAGCCCAACAACCCAAACACAGGTGCATAAAAGTACAGAACAACAGGCCTCCGAAACCCCTAAGAGGCAAAATTACAAAACTACATTAAACAAAAACATGGAAATGCAGAACATTGAAAGTCAACAGAAATAACTGAGTACATTTCTTTTTTCTTACTTCGTTTCCTCATGCATAAGTAAAAAGACATAATACAAAGGCAGAACACAAAACACAAATCAAGAAAGAACAGATAAATAATACATAAATAGCCCAAGGCAAAGTACATGGCACATAAAAAGAGAAATAACAATCAGTAATGGCAAAAAGAACACCCATAACACAGGAACAGTAGTACATGAAAGGGGGGGGGAGGACAAAACATAAACCCGGGCACCCCAACCCCCCACAGAAAGTCACAAAATACAGAAGAGGCACGCTCCAAAGACATAGGAGCATACAAGCATACATACCATAAAGAACAAAAATGCACAAAACACAAAACCCATACAATGCAAACAAAAAGGCCCACGCAGGAGCCAGGGAAAACATAAAAACCACACCCACACACAAGCACACCCAAACGAACACACACACACAGGAGCAACCACAACAGAAACAAAACAACCACACACACACACACCCCGCCGAGGAGGCCCATCGGAGGACCGGGGACCTAAAACAAACCGGAACAAGACCCACCCAACCAACCCACAGCCAACATCCACGAGCCCAACCCACGACCAATCACTCAAAAGCAGCCCCACGAACATACGCACCAGTAAACCAACCACAAAAATCATCCGGAAAAGCACGCTGCAGCCACCACCAGGTGAACCGTAAGCGTCCTCTCAAAAACCCCAAAACCCTATCAACCCCATAACCCTCCCTCCGGCCAACCCACACACAATACACATAGTCAGCGACAAGAAGACAGAGCGTATTACGCACCCGTCGAGAGCCCCGCGGAAAAGACAAAAACAAAAACGGCAAAAAACCACCCCGACATCCCGGCCCACAAACCACGGCCAACACAGCACGAAACCAATCAAGCAAACCACTCAGCCTCTCACAAAAATAGAAAACATGTAACTGAGTTTCAGGCAAACCACAGTGGACACATGCGTCAGAGGCACGCAAACCCAGCATGCACAACCGATCATTTGTCGCCAACGACAAATGCAACATGCGAAACAACAACTCCCGCTGCTGCGGCGCCAAAAACCGCGCCCCTAACGTCGCCCACACCTCCCCCCAATCCCAACACGGGAATAAAGACTCCACCCGCAGCTGAACACGACAAAATAGAACCCCATAAATCGCCTTCACTGAGAGAGACATATAACCCGGACAACGACAGACAGCCCGAAGAATGTCTACCGCCCAGGAGTAAACAGGAGGGGTACAAAAGTCCACCTCCCGACAAACACCGCAATCCACCAAAAAACTAAACCGGACCGAACAATAAAAAATACACAAAGCATTGAGCCCCCCACCCAACGCTAAACCCTGACGCAATGAGACCCAGAACAGCGCCCGAGCCCTGGTAAACACATCAAGAATACCAACCCCACCTTCCCGCACCGCTAACACCAACGTCGAGCGACGAACCGGGTGGTAACGACCACACCACACGTACCTATAAACCTGACGTTCCAACCCCAGAGCCAGCCGGCGATCTAGGGGGAAACACCGTGCCACGAACCAGACACGTGACAGAACTTTACAAGTAACAAGCAACGCCCGCTGATAAATCGTTAACGGGCGTGCAGCCAAGAACCCAACTGCAACACCAACACTACGAGAAACCGCACCCCAATTAAATTCCAAAGATCTCTCATAAGAAGCAAACCAGGTGATCCCCAGAACACGCAGAGAGGAGACCACCGGAAACCAAGATCCCTCCCACACAAGGCGAGAGGACCACCCACCGATACCCATAAGACCAGATTTGGCACGATTGACCTGCGCCCCAGTGGCCAACTCAAACCTCTCAACCACGACCTGGACAGCCCGAACAGAACCAGCAGAGGCCACGAACAGGATGGTATCATCCGCATAACCGCAGATGGGTAACCGAAGATCAGAAGGCAGCCGGGGGGGGGGGGGACGGATCAACGCACAAGCCTTGACCGCCCGAAAAAAAGGCTCCTGAAAGAGCACATAAAGGAGCATGGAAAGCGGACAACCCTGCCTCACCGAACGGCGTACAGGGAAAGGAGCACTCAAGAACCCATTGATGCAAACCCGACTGCAACACTGAGCGTACAACAAACGCACCCAACGAACAAACAAAGGCCGAAAACCAAGCCGCTCTAACACACGAAAAACAAAAGCTAACGAAACACGGTCAAAAGCCTTAGACCAATCCAGGCAAAGCATCGCTGCTGACAAGCGAGAGCCCGACACGTACAGAAGCACATCCCGAAATAACGCATTGCACTGCAGTAACGAGCGACCTGGAACACCACAAAACTGTTCCACGGAAACCACAGACGCAACCACACGGCGACACCGACCAGCTAAAATCTTGGACAGGATCTTATAGTCCACATTCAACAAAGTAATGGGTCTCCAGTTCGAGAAGAACCGCAAATCGCCCGGCTTTGGGAGCAGCCGCACAATCCCAACGCACTGAGACACAGGCAGAACGCACCCCCGAAGGCAAGTCCGGACCACTTCCAAAAGAACATCTCCCAACACATCCCAAAAGGCAACATAAAACTCGACAGGAAGACCATCCGAGCCCGGCACATTCCCGGAACGAAACGACCTCACCACATCGAAAAGCTCCCCCAACGAAACATCTTCCTCCAAACCAACACAATCAGCAGCAGACAACCCCGGAGCACAACCACCCAAAAAACCTTCCGCAATCGCGTCGTCCCCTACCACCTCCCCATAGAGCGCAACCAACTCCTGCCGCACATAATGCAACACACCACCGGTGTCCGAAACAACGGACCCATCCGGCCGTTGCAGAGCCGTAAAAAGAACACCGTCCCGCGCAGCCTTCACCTTCCCTAAAAGATAAGGAGAGAGCCATTCCCCGTCAACACGTTCACTCACACGAGCACGCACACGAACACCCTCGGCCCACTCATTCCGCAAACCACAAATACGCTCCTTACACTCCGCAATCTCCCCAAAACAGTCAATCCCAGCATTGTACCGCACATACAACCGCGAAAGCCTCGCCTGGAACAACCGCAGCAACCCAAACCTTCCAGCAGCCTCACGTTTGGCAGCCACCCGAAAAAACAACCGACATTGCTCCTTACACCACTCCCACCAATCTAGAACAGAAGGAAAATCACACCGCCGGGCGAGAACCCCGACCCACCAAACCCGAAACTGCCCACAAACCCTCGGAGAACGCAACAACCCACAATTCAGCTTCCACCACCCCGCGCCGACCCGTACCTGACTGGGCACACCAACCCGGACCACCACGAGACTATGGTCCGAGAAAGCAACCGGGACAGTGTGGAAAGCAAACACAGAACACCCCCCGCCAGTAACATACAGTCAATCAATCCGCGAACGCGCCCCATGCGCAGCAAAAGTAAAGGACAACTCGCCCCCATAGAGCACAGCAGCATCCTTGAAACCGCAAGAACGCACCACCTCCAGCAGCGCACCCGAGACATTCTGCGGGCGGGCGCTACTACAGTCCCGCGCACTCGTCACACAGTTAAAATCACCACCAAAAACCATACTCCACGTATCATGACGCAGGAAAGGGAGAAGCCCCACCCGAAAAAACTCCTCCCGTTCCCGACGGCGCGCCACCCCCGAGGGGGCGTACACCGTCAGGAACGGAAGAACGACCCCCTAAAACTCAACCCTCACAAACAAAACCTGCGCATCTTCATCCATCTCCGTGTGAAGCACGGAGAAGGAAGCCCTCTTAGAAAAGAACATAAGCGTCCCCCCGAAGGACGTCCTTGTCGGGTTGAGCACAACATGAAAATGCGCACTTAAACACTGCAGCACAGACACCTCACGAACATTATGCTCCTGGATCAGAGCCACATCCACACGCTGCTCCTGCAGAACATCCAACAGGCCCAACTGGACCCCAAGATCATTTAAACCACGAACATTCAAAGACGCACAGACAACAGAGGGCGCCATCGGGAGAACCTTAGGACACCCCCAACCCAACGCGTCCCCCAGGGGACACAACCGCACCCGCAGCGGGAGCCACATCCACACCACCAGGCTCAACCCCCTGCCGCACCCTGGAAGACGACCGGCCAGGAACCGCCTTCAAAATCACAGGAGACACACCATGCGAAGAGGGCGCCCCAGGCGTCGAGGACACCATCCACAGTTTCTCCACTGCCTCCGCCGCCCCGAGCCCGACACCACGCTCAATGCCCCGCTCATCCCCAGATCCCGCTTCCAAAGGGGGAGGAGGAACCACTGGAGAAGCGGAGGGAGGAGCACCAGCCAAAGGCACACCACCCGAAGCCTCGATCCTCTTCCCAGGGGGCCCCTGCTGTGCGACCGATCCCTCGGAGCGCGCTTTCGTCGAGGAACAGAAGAGCCCAATGCAACCACAGGAGGCACAGCACAAGCGACAGCAGGCGGCTGCGCCACGGCACCAGCAACAGGAACACCGCTAGGCTGGCCGTCAGGAGACACAGTATCAACACCGCCCCTGGCCTCGGGAAGCACACTGGCCACTGCACACGGGTCGCCCGCCGGCACCACACCACACACGTCGGATTTCAAGGAGACACTCGGGTCGCGATGTTCCTCCGCCGCCACCAGCATAGGCGCATCCGAAGCAGGAGCCGCGAGAGCATCAGAGTCAACAGACAGAGCAGAGGACCCAGCAGCAGACGGAGAGGTAGGGACAGCTGGGGACGACGCCTCCAGAGGCACACCCACAGAGCCCGGGCCCACTGGGGGCGCCCCAGCCTCCGGCAGAAGTGGAAAATCATCCGCATGGAAAACCGATGGGTCCTCCGGGCGAAGGGCACGGCAAGCTGCAGCGAAATGGCCTACCTCACCACACCGGAAACAAGAGCGAGTCTGCCCCTGGTAAAACACACGCACATCAAACCCACACACAGCCACCCGAGAGGGAATAGCCCCAGAGAGCCGCATGCGCAAAGTACGGGCACCCATACGGAGCCCCTTCAGGCGCCCACTAAGCAGACAGGCATGACGCTGCCTCACCACCTCACCATACCGACGGAACGCGGCGGACAGCTCATCCTTAGGAAACTGCACCGGCGCACCATGAACGCTTACATACGTCAGGGGGCCCAACGGATCGGAGACCTCCACCGACACAGCAGAACCTGGAAGTACATGCGTCCGTGTACCCCATCGACGCACAAACAGCTGATACACCTGCGCCGAGGAGAACGTCACCGCCACCAGGGTAGGGGAAAGTTTCTCAACACCGTAGAGATCTTGGTACTCCACACGCATGACGTCCATAAGGGCAACCTCCACCAAGCGCCAGTCAACGGGGGCCGAGAAATCAAGCCGGGCGGTGTCGACCCGGCGAACACGGCCACCACTAGTCGACACCATAACACCCGCCAGGCCCTGGCCAATGGCCGCACCACACCGTCAACAAGACGACCACCACGCAGCAGTTACAGGTCAACACTGACAGCCCGGGCCGAACGTCAGCGCCCTCCGGTAGCAGAGCGGCGAATCAGAGGGTGGACGTGTTCCCTACACTCTCCGGCAGTTGGTGGTTGTTTGCCAGTTTGGCCAATTAGGGGCGTGTGTGTTTCTGCCCGCCTGTGCTGACGTGGAGTTCACGATGGGGGTCCCTTTTCCCCCTGTAGTGCGTGCTCAGTCTGTGGGCCTCGAATTTTCCGGACGGGCTGGGTACCCGGAGATAGCGCTGGTGTGTGATTTGCTTCATGTCCCTGTGATAGAAATTTATGGAGTCGAGCTGGTGACGGCACGTCGGGCGATCGTGAAGTTTATGGAGGAGTTGGTATATCGGGAATTTCTCCGTCGATATGAAAGGAGGACCTTACCCTTGGCGGATGGTGCGGGCACTATGACCCTCTCTGATCGGAGTGGTGCCCTCACCAACGTCAGTGTACATGGGGCTAATTTGGAGTTTTCAGAGGGTCTGCTACGACGGTACTTCGGCCAGTTTGGCGCCGTAGTTTGATTGGCTGTTTGGCAGCCGTGCGGAGCGGTTCTGTTTACATTCGCTCCTCAGTCTTGCCTGGACGTTTGGCGTGCACACAGCTGGTGGCGTTTTTTGTGGCCTCTGGCCTGGCGGGCCTGCGGGATGGCGTTGCCCATGCCGCCTATAAGGCGTGTGGATACGGTTGAGCTGGCCTTCTCTGGTCAGGTGAACTACTCACTGTTGGAGGTTGCTCTCCTGGATGTGCTGGGTCTCAACCCTGCAGATGGTTGTGGTGTGCAGCTGGCTGGGGAACATCGGGTCTTGGTTAAGCTGACTGACGCTGTGGTGTACCGGGATATGGTCGACAAGAATGATGGGCGTACTGTACCTTTGCCTGGCGCGGCGGGTACGGTTTCTGTAACGGACTTGTGTGTTCCAGTGACTTTTGTGGTGGTGCGGGGGCTGCCGTTTGAGTTCCCAGAGAGCCTGCTCCGCCGGTTCTTAGGAGGATATGGGAGTGTTCTCGCCTGTCGGGCAAATGTGCTGAAGTCTGGCCGTCTTCGTGGCGTCCTGATGGGTATCCGCACGGTTACCATGAAGCTGAGGAAGGCGATCCCGTCGTCGATGGTGCTGCTGGGGTTCAAGGTGCAGTGCTTTTATGCGGGACAAGAGCTCACATGTTTTTGGTGCGGTATGGCTGGACACCAGGCTGCTGGTTGCCGTAATGGCACCGTCCGGTTGGTCAGTGTCTTCCGAGAAGAGGATTTTCCGCCTCTACATGGCCTTGTGGCCCTGGGAGATGATCCTGCCGGGTTGAACCCTCCCCCTGCACCTACCGGTGATGATGGCGTTGTGGGTGTGGTGCGCCCCACTGGTGCTGGCGTGTCGGGTCCGATGTCTGTGGACCTCCCTGGTGTGGGTAGTAGTGCGGTGGTCACGCATGTGGAGGTGCATCCGCCTCCAGTTGCCGTAGCCGTCGGTGTTGACACTTCAGTGGGGCATGGCCCTGTTTTGTCACCGGTGGAGGATGTCGCGCCAGATTCTGGTGCCCTTGGTGTGGAACCCTTGGAGGCAGATGAGTTCTTGGAAGGGGGTCGCCCCTCTCGTCGTCCTTCCACCACTGCTGTCCAGGGTCAACCTGGCTCTCAGACGAAGCGCCGGAAGACGAACAGGAGTGGTCGCTCCGGGGACCGAGGGCCTTCGGTGCGGAGGTTAGAGCCTGATGCGAGTGTCAGTGATGGTGAGGGTGTGGCGGTGTCTGTAGTAGACCCGTCGGAGCCGGGCGGTGGAGGGTGTGTTGTGGACCCTCCTGGTGATCTCGTATGTGGGTCCCCTGGGGTACGGAGCCCGGAGTGGGCGGTAGTGGATCCGGGGGACTGTGGCAGTGATGATCACGGCCTTGTGTTGAACCTCCGGAAGGACTCTGGCCTCCCCCCCCCCCTGTGGGGAGTGCGTCTCCGTCGCCTGGGAACCCGGTGGCGGCTGCTACTGCTTCCGTACACGGGGTGTCGGCCGGACCGGTATGACGGTTTTGTGGTTAGATAGGGTTTATCTCTTTTCCCGATGGATCCTAAATTAACATGTGCTTCGCTGAATGTGAATGGTTTGCGTTCTGTGGCTGTGCAATTGGGCCTGGTGTCGATGCTGCGTGAGTGGAGGGTGGATGTGGCTTTTGTGCAGGAGCACAATGTGCAGGAAGTGGGGTTGTTACATGTGTTGGCTGAGGGGTTTACGGTGGTGTTAAACCCTTCGCGTGGCTTGCGTGAAGGTACGTTGATCCTGCTTTCTAAGCGGGCCCCAATTTCCGTGCTTCATACGGAGATGGACGAAGGTGGTCGGGTGCTGTTAGTTCGGGTCTCCTTTTTGGGGTCTGAGGTCCCTCTCTTGAATGTGTACGCGCCATCTGAGGCGGCGCATAGGCAGAACCAGGAGGTTTTCTTTTCCCGTGATGTGCTGCATTTTTTGCGGCACGATACGAGGGGGATGATTTTGGGGGGGGGAGGGATTTTAATTGTATTACATCGCCGCGGGATAGCAATAGTCTTCGTCCAGCGAATATCTCGCCGGCTTTGACTGCTACCTTGAAGAGTTGTGGGTTTCGGGATGCGGCCATGTTGCAAGGGGGTCCTTTGGAGTACACTTTTCTCTCGCGTGGGGCTTGCTCTCGCCTTAATCGTTTTTACGTGCCTACCGGGGGTGGTTCGGTTTTTTCGTTGCAGACGGTTCCCATGGGGTTCTCGGACCATTGCATGGTGGTGTTGCAGGTGGGGATTCGCAGCCAGGTGCGGGTTGGCCGTGGCTGGTGGAAACTGAATTGTGGGTTGCTGAAATGCCCTGTTGTGTGTGCCCAGTTCCGGGCCCGGTGGGCTGTTTTGGCCGCTCGGAAGGGGACTTTTCCCTCGGTCCTGGAGTGGTGGGAGTGGGCTAAGGTGGAATGTCGGTCGTTTTTTCGGGTGGTGGCGAAGTGGGAGGCGTCGGGAAGGTTTGGTCTGTTGAGGGTCTTGCAGGCACGGTTGTTTCGCCTGTATGGGTTGCTGAATCAGGGTTTAGATAGGTTTCGGGAGATCTCGGTGTGTAAGGATCTCATTTGTGGGCTGAGGGAGGAGATGGCTGAGGGGGTACGTGTGCGGGCTGGGGTGGAGGAACGGTTGTGTGGTGAGAAGCTCTCGCAGTTTTTACTGCGGAGGGAACGGGTGGGGCGTGCCTCTGTTTTGTTGGCAGGTCTTCATCGGCAGGACGGTTCGGTTTTGTCGGACACGGGGGCGATTTTGCATTATGTGCGTGGTGAATTGGAGTCTTTGTATGGGGTGGTTGCGGGGGATGAGGGGTTGATGGTGTCCTTCCTCCAACACTGTGCACTGGGGTTGTCGGGTGTGGATTGTGTGGGTCTTCTGCGGGAGGTAAGCCCTTCGGAGCTTTGGGAGGTTGTGCGGTCCTTTTGTCGTGGTAAGGTTCCAGGGTCGGATGGGTTTCCGATGGAGTTCTATGTCGAGTTTTGGGATGTGCTTGGTGCCGATTTTTTGGAGGTGGTTCGGTTTTGTCTTCGGAGTTTGTCTCTGTCCGTTTCGCAAAATGATGGTCTTGTGCGGCTTCTTCCGAAGCCGGGGGATTTACGTTTTTTTGCAAATTGGCGGCCTATTACATTGCTAAATGTGGATTACAAGATTATTTCCAAGTTGTTGGCTGGACGTTTGCGCTCGGTTGTGGGGTCGGTGATCTCTTGGGGTCAGTTTTGTGGTGTTCCGGGTAGGTCGTTGGTGCATTGCAATTCCCTTTTTCGGGATTTGCTCCTCTATGTGGAGGAGTCTGGTGTTCCCGCGGCCATGATAAGCCTGGATTGGTCCAAGGCTTTTGATCGCGTGCCGATTGGGTTTGTTTTGTGGGTCCTGGAGAGGTTTGGTTTCCCACCCCAGTTTGTGGGCTGGATACGGATGTTGTATGCTGGTTGTAGTAGTAGGGTGTGTGTCAATCGGTTCCTTAGTGCTCCCTTCGCTATTCGGCGTTCGGTTCGACAGGGGTGTCCTCTGTCGATGCTTCTGTCGGAAAATCCGACACCATTTAATAATCATACAGATAATAGCTGTATTGTATAAACAAGTTAACCCATAGAAAACGTAACTTGTAGTGGAATTACCGTCTAAAGAAAACGGGATATCATCACCACATACCATTATAAATTCACCAGCTATTCTGGTGGGAATTATTCTTAAATACATTAGTCTTTGGACTTTACCATCATAAAAACATCTCATATGAATTAACTTAATTATCAATATTAAAGTAGAGTAAATGTGACCCTTCTATCACTTATTGACATCTGGACAATGTAGGCCAGGCGTCAGTGGGGAAGGAGGGCAGCCATTGTTTTTACTGAGACCAGAGGCACGGGAGCAAATTCGGCCGCTGTTAATTTTACTTGGACGTAGTGTTATGGAAACCAAAGGTGTACCATCTTCAACACGCTGTCAACAAATTCAAGTTAAGTGTTTTTTCCGAAACCCATGTATCTTTCATTTGTGGCCATTAATGTCATTATATAGGGTGATCCGGTTAGAGCACGTGGTAGCCTCAAACTAAAGGTAATTAAGCCAGGTCTTTAAGGTTCCATGTACAGTGTTTTCTCTGATATAGCTTGTCATATATAGGTATCTGGCTTTACAGCTAGCGCCCTTTTGACAGGTCAAGACGCTTTGTACATCAGTTACCAGGGTGATGGAAGCTACCTCAAAGAGGGAAAATGTGGTGTCTACATCCTGGTTATACCTGCTGTACAAATAAGATAAGGAACCTCTTCAATGTATGTAGTCTAATACTGTAGTTTGATTGGCTGCATATATATAAATTTAATTAATATAAACCCCCCTAATGTGTAGAGGATCGATTTGTGAGATTGAGATTATTGCAGAAATACAGTCCACTTAACATCATACAAATTGCTATCGAAGTATATAAATTAACGTAAATATAAATTCATATAAATTAAATAAATATAAATCTCACAGGTCGGTTCCCACATTATTTGGACCTTCGGAACCGAAATATTCGGTCCTTTGAACCCACATTTGGTCATCTTAGTACCGGATGAACCAGTTAACCAGTTGATTCATTACATAAACTAGTGCAGTGTGATTTAAACAAAGCCAGTCAAAGACAGTGGCGTTGCCTCGTGGGAGCTCAGGAGCCCCCCCTCAACTGAGTTCAGCTTCGTCAGCGGTTTCATGTACACCCACAGATTTGGTGGCGTGTTATTCTGTGAAATGACAGCGCTAATATAGAAGCCAGCCAAATTAGTGACTGTGTCGCGAGATTGTTCACGGATTTCGTGGTGTTAAATTTCGCGAGAGATTATCTACGAATTTTGTAGACTTTATTTCGTGAGGTCACTAATAATATTTAATACTTCTTGATAATATTAGAAATTTCATTGAGGCTAATTAAGAGGCTATTATCAATAATTGTGTATATTATTTCTCCAAAATAGAGAATTATTTAATATATATTGCACTAGTGATCACAGTATAATATTTACTAATTGCCAACCCACAACAGGGTAGGATATTAACACTGACTAGTTGAACTATTATTGCTCATCCTAGTCCCATTATTACCATAGTCAGTTGTACTATATTGACCAACCTAGTTACACCAAAGTGGAACAGTAGCAGTGTGGGCGTATATGCAGTGGGACCCTCCAAGCCTATAGTTACTGTGTCACCCAAGAACGTGACACCAAAGGGTACAGGAAGCTATGGAACATGTTTGTTCTGCAATGAGAATCATTCAATGTACCACTGCCCTAATTTTCCTGATAGTGACGCCCGTGTTGAGCGACTCAAAGATTTGCAACATTGCACGAGGTGCCTCAGGAAACATAACATCAACGACTGTGATACCCAATTACACACCTGTAATAGGTGTAACAAAGGTCAGCACCATGCAGCATTGTGCAGAGACACCAAAACAACGTCTCTAAACCCCAAGGTGGAAGATAGCATTCCCACCACAGTACAGTACTGCAAGGTGCAACAAACGAAGAGTGTCCAATCGGCAAAGTCTAAAGGTAATACGACTTTGCCTACTGCCCAAATTACCATCCTGAATAAGAGGGCCAAGGTCCATACCCGTGGGTTGTTTGACCAAGGATCTCAGAGAACATTTATCACTAAAAAGTTGGCAGATGAATTACAATTAAGGCCTGTAGCCCAGATGTCATTCAATATCTCAGGGTTTGTAACAGATGCAGGACCTCAAGTCTACCAGGTGGTACAACCATCAGTACGTTTAGGCAGGTACGTCTGTCGAGTACAAGCCATTGTGGTGGACAAAATACCAGTAGACCTACAAGTTCAAGGTCTGAGAGCAACAGCCAAATTCCTGAGAAAAGGAGGAATAAAATTGGCAGATAATATTAAGTCTGATCACCTCACCGACTTTGGTCTCCTTGTAGGGACAGACTATTGCCATCGATTCATCGGTAGCCCTACTAAATATCAGGGCATAACCATGTTAAACTCTGCAGGAGGTAAATTACTCTCAGGCCCAGTATCAAGCCTGAGGAGACCTATGCCTGCAGATAAACAATACCAGTAGAAATCTAAATTTGTCAGCTGATTATATTTCTCCAGTAGCATTATACTAAGGAGATTACAGCTGACTATACCAACAGAGGTTGATGTTAGTATCATCATTTGAAGCTGAAGATGAGTTCATGAAGCCTCAGTGGCAAATCAGTGAACAGTAGCCTAAACAGCTACAAGTCACTGCGACCAATGTCACTGAACCCACTGCAGTCTCAGAACCATACTTTACTTTAATGATGAGCTATTCAATCTTCTGAATCAATTAACTAAATTAAATCCCAATAAATCTGATGACTGATTTGATACATTTATTATTTAATCAAGATGTATTCCATGGGCCTCAGTGTTTATATATCAGTGACTAGTTACCTGAAGAAACTTCAAGTTATAACTAATGTCACTGATCTCACTGCAGTCCCTGAATCATACTTGACTGTAGTACTTGATCACATTCAGTCTTCTGGGTTAAATAATATGTAATTAGGCTTGAATATTAGCCTTTCAAGAGTTGACAGGGAAATGAATTCGCATTAGACTTCTAACCCCTGCAACTCTAGTACGGGACATCCGTCCTGTACGAACAGACGCACAAATGTGTGATTACTAACTACAAACATCAAATTTATCTAATAATTCGAAGGAGGAGTATCGGTGTTCGTCTGTTCTAATTAGGACTTCGACCCGTGAGCAGCCCCTGGGGAATTATGTCGGAAAATCCGACACCATTTAATAATCATACAGATAATAGCTGTATTGTATAAACAAGTTAACCCATAGAAAACGTAACTTGTAGTGGAATTACCGTCTAAAGAAAACGGGATATCATCACCACATACCATTATAAATTCACCAGCTATTCTGGTGGGAATTATTCTTAAATACATTAGTCTTTGGACTTTACCATCATAAAAACATCTCATATAAATTAACTTAATTATCAATATTAAAGTAGAGTAAATGTGACCCTTCTATCACTTATTGACATCTGGACAATGTAGGTCAGGCGTCAGTGGGGAAGGAGGGCAGCCATTGTTTTTACTGAAACCAGAGGCACGGGAGCAAATTCGGCTCCTGTTAATTTTACTTGGACGTAGTGTTATGGAAACCAAAGGTGTACCATCTTCAACACGCTGTCCACAAATTCAAGTTAAGTGTTCTTTCCGAAACCCATGTATCTTTCATTTGTGGCCATTAATGTCATTATATAGGGTGATCCGGTTAGAGCACGTGGTAGCCTCAAACTAAAGGTAATTAAGCCAGGTCTTTAAGGTTCCATGTACAGTGTTTTCTCTGATATAGCTTGTCATATATAGGTATCTGGCTTTACAGCTAGCGCCCTTTTGACAGGTCAAGACGAGGAAGCATGCTTTGTACATCAGTTACCAGGGTGATGGAAGCTACCTCAAAGAGGGAAAATGTGGTGTCTACATCCTGGTTATACCTGCTGTACAAATAAGATAAGGAACCTCTTGTGGGAACCGACCTGTGAGATTTATATTTATTTAATTTATATGAATTTATATTTACGTCAATTTATATACTTCGATAGCAATTTGTATAATGATAAGTGGACTGTATTTCTGCAATAATCTCAATCTCACAAATCGATCCTCTACACATTAGGGGGGGTTTATATTAAATTAATTTATATATATGCAGCCAATCAAACTACAGTATTAACTACATACATTGAAAAGGTTCCTTATCTTATAGTACAGCAGTTCTTAGTCCACCAGGTATAACTAGGGTGTAGACACCACATTTCCCTCTTTGAGGTAGCTTCCATCACCCTGGTAACTGATGCACAAAGCATGCTTCGATCCTCGTCTTGACCTGTTAAAAGGGCGCTAGCTGTAGAGCCAGAATCCTATATATGACAGGTATATCAGAGAAACACTGTACATGGAACAATGAAGACCTGGCTTAATTACCTTTAGTATGAGGCGATTTCGTGATCTAACCGGCTCACCCTACCCAATGACATTAATGGCCACTAATGATAGATAAACGGGTTTTGGAAAGACACTTAACTTGAATTTGTTGACAGCGCGTGATAATGGTACACCTTTGGTTTCCATAACACTTCGTCCAAGTAAAATTAACAGGAGCCGAATTGCTCCCTGCGCCTCTGGTCTAGTATAAACAATGGCTGCCCTCCTTCCCCACTCTGACGCCTAGCTTACATTGTCCAGATGTCAATAAGTGATAGAAGGGTCACATTTACTCTACTTTAATATTGATAATTAAGTTAATTTATATGAGATGTTTTTATAATGGTAAAGTCCAAAGACTAATGTATTTAAGAATAATTCCCACCATAATAGGTGAAGAATTTAAAATAGTATGTGGTGATGATATCCCGTTTTCTATAGACGGTAATTCCACTACAAGTTACATTTTCTATGGTTAACTTGTTTATAATACAGCAGCAATTATTATCTGTCTCTATGTTATATTAAATGGTGTCGGATTTTCCGACACCTCTTCAATGTATGTAGTCTAATACTGTAGTTTGATTGGCTGCATATATATAAATTTTATTAATATAAACCCCCCTAATGTGTAGAGGATCGATTTGTGAGATTGAGATTATTGCAGAAATACAGTCCACTTAACATCATACAAATTGCTATCGAAGTATATAAATTAACGTAAATATAAATTCATATAAATTAAATAAATATAAATCTCACAGGTCGGTTCCCACAGCTTCTATATATTCTGTTTCAGGAGCCCTTTGTTCGCGCAATGCGTGCTTGTTGTTCAGTTGTCTCGCCGAGTTTGCCGAATGGCTTGTCCCTCAAGATTTGTGGTTATGCGGACGACACAGTCTTGTTTGTTGCCGCTTAGGGTTCTGTGCCTGCTGTTCAGGATTTGGTGTTTCAATTTGAGTCGGCTACAGGGGCTTTGGTCAATCGTGGAAAGTCTTGTCTTCTGGGGTTGGGGGGTTGGGCCTCTCGTTTGGTGTGGTCTGGTTCGTGGTTTCCGGTGGTTCAGTCCATTCGGGTTCTGGGGATTACGTGGTTCAGGTCGTATGTGCAGTCTTTGGAGTTTAATTGGGAGGCAGTTTCGCGGGGGGTGGGCGTAGCTGTGGGGATGTTGTCGCAACGGGCCCTGACTATTTACCAGCAGGCGATTGTCGTGTCTTGTAAGGTTTTGTTGCGGGTCTGGTTTGTTGCGCAGTGTTTTCCGTTGGATCGGCGGAAGGCTCGCGCTCTGGAGGGTTTGGTGTATCGTTATGTGTGGTGTGGCCGGTATCATCCGGTTCGTCGATCTACGTTATGTCTTAAGGTGTCAGAAGGTGGAATTGGTATTCCTGATGTCTATGTGAAGGCGTTGGCTTTGTTTTGGGGGTCAGTTCGGAGGAGTTTGGTGTTAGGGGGTGGGTTAAAATCCTTGGGGTTGTTTTACTGCTCTATGAGGTTTAGTTTTTTGCTTGATCTGGATCGTTGCCAGGAGGTGGCCATGTATACGCCTCCAGTGTATTCGTGGGCGGTTTTGATCCTTCGGGCGCTTTGTCGATTTCCTGGGTTTGTCTCTTTTGGTTGTCGGGAGGTGTATGGGGCGCTTGCCTCTCGGGTGCCTCCCAGGGTCGAAAGTTTGTACCCTTGTTTCGACTGGGAGAATGTGTGGGAGGCGTTGAGTGGGCCGTGAATTGCGCCACGGACGCGTGAGTTGGTTTTTCGTTATTTGCATGAGTCTTTGGCTACGAATGCAAGGCTCTTTATGTTGGGTTTGGTCGCCTCTGATGGTTGTGTTCATTGTGGGAGACGTGAGACTCAGTTGCACGTCTTTTATTTTTGTGCGCGGGTTCAGGGTTTGGTTGGGTGGTTGCGGGATGTCATTGCAGCCTTTTGTGGTCCAGGGGTGCAGGTCGACCTATTGCGGTTTTTGTTTTTTTCGTTCCCTCGGGGCTCAAGGCGGGTGCGTAACATGCTCGGGGTGTTGTTAGCGGACTATATTTTTTGTTTATGGGTTAGTAGGATGGAGGGGTATGGGGAGGGAGGATTTTGGGCTTTTTGAAAGGCCGTCTGTCATATACTATGTGGTGGTTGCGTCGCTCCTTTCCTAGGGTTTTTGATGCTTGGTTCACGGTCGCGTATGTCCGGGGTGCTGCGTTGATGTAGGTGGTGGGTTCCTGTGGGTGTGGTTGTGTGTGTGTCTGTGCGTGTTCCTTTGGTTCGGTTCCCTCTGGTGGGTGGGGGTTTGGGGAGTCTGTGTTTGTTTGTCTTTGGGGTTTTGTGTGTACTGGGGTTTGCTTGGTTACCTTGTGTGGCAGGATTTTGTTTGTGTGTGGGTGGGTATGGGTGTGTTGTGGTGTTGTGTGGCATGTCTGTCTCTCTCCTGATGTGTCCGGTGCGTGGGTGTTTATTTTCTGCTTGGTGGCTGGCCGTCCTCTGTCTGTGGGGGTCGGGTTTGTGTGCTGGGTGGCTGTGTTTGTCTCGTATGTGTTCCATTGTTGTGTGTTTTTTGTATGCTTGTGTTCATTGTCATTTTGTCTTGCTGCCATGTGTTATGTGCTTTTCATTATGGTTCCTGTTGGCACGCCCCGTATGGGTGGCATGTGTTGTTTGTTTGTGTGTTTATGCTTTTTTTTACACGTTGTTCTGTTATCTGTGATATTTTACTGTGTTATATGTTCCAATGTCGGTTTGCACTATAACGACTCCTTTTTTTTTTACTATGTTATTTTACTATGTAATGCAAATGTTTTCTGTTTCCTTTATTTTATGTACTGTGCTGTGTATTGCTTTGTTGTATTCCATTGTTATTTTCCTGCATTTCCTTACTATGTTGTATTTACAGTGTTATATTAACATGTTTGTTATTGTGTTTATTAACATGTTTGTTATGGTGTGTTGTCTGCTGTTGTGTGGTGTGGTGCATGGTGCGTGTGTTTTGCGTTTGTGTTATTTTTGTATGTGTTTCTTTGTATGTGTATTCTTGTTTATAATTTACCCTTGGTTTTATTGTGCTCCTTGTGCGCTTTTGTGATTACTGACGCTTTTGGCACGCCCCATCTGGGTAGTGCTGCTTTTGTTTTTGTGTGTGTGTTCTTATGTGATTTATGTTATTCTTTGTTTTCACTTTTGTGTTGATCAGTGTTACTTGTTATCTATGTTGTTGTTATTCTGTGTTCTTCGTTATTCTGTGCTTTCCTGTTTATATGGTTACTATACACTGTACTTGCTCTGTTTTAAAAAAAAAAATAAAAAAAAAAAATTGTTTAACAGACCGCTACTCACCGTTTTTATTCACTGTGACCATCTGGCACCCGTTACTATGTTACAGATTATAAGTTACTGATATCACGGCCTGGCCCTTAATATCCAATCTCCAGTTTGGCCATGTCCCTACACTACTGTTCTGGTCATATAGTTATTCCCAGTTTACTTATTTGTCTAGGAAATATGACTGATGGTAACCTTCAAGTTGAGTCAAGTAAATTTCAACAGGAGTAGAGAAACGTCTGAGTAGGGAGGGTATCCCACTAACAATATATATTTACAGAAATAAATATACACCTAATAAAATATTGAATAGGAACTCCTCATAACTTAGTGATATTCTCGTTAATAGTTTCTCTGCAAAATAGTTTATCTTCACCTAAGAACTCCAGGAATATTGTAATCCTTAAACTGGTCCAACAATAGTCAGTTTACACATGAACCACACCTGGCAGCATATTTGTCACACATATATATTTGTGTAAATCACGAAAATTAGCACGTGATGAAAAATGTGTGTCAGACCACGGAGGAAGAATTGAAAGAAGAATTTCCTTAAGTACTTTCGTATTTTATTAATACATCTTCAGAAGGAATGATCATTCCTTCCTCCTTCAAAATTAAAAGTGCAAAATAAATATATAAAATGCTAGAGACTACCGACACCCAGGGGAGCGAGAGCAGATCTTGCAGCTTCGAGTACTGAAGAGTATTCTGAGGTATAGCTGGTGGTGAGCTGATTTTATACACTGCAGAGTCCATGTAGGTGGCACTGAAGTGCAGGTAATTGCCAGCCGGCAGTCTCAAACGAGCAGTAGGCTTGTTGATCAGCGAGTGGAGCTGGGCCGCCAGACAGCAGGTGTGCAGTTGTAATGGGTACTTGAGGGGGGGGGGGGGGGGGGGACGGTAGTGGTGGTGTCTGTCTTCACGGCTTCTGAGCACCTGTTGTTGTTGTTGTTGTTGTTGTTCATTCCTTACACTGGAGTATGCAGATATGTTGTTGAATAAGCGGTAAAGGAATAGGCACGATCTCCTTGCCTAAGCAAGGAATTTCTGTAACAATATATATATGTGAACTAGGAAACCTGGACTGTCCCAAATGAACCTACTTGGTAGAACCTCCTTTTACTCTAAAATATCTTGGAACTTAATAAACACTAAGTTTATCTGCATTTTTGGTAGGAGTTAACCCTCAAAAGTTTCAGTGATCAGTCAACACAGTGCTCCTCCAACCAAGAAAAGACGACGTCCGCCTGTCCGGCCACATCACTCGCCTCATCACACCTGATTCCAAGTCAAACTCTATAATGACTCATTTACCCATACTTCGCAGATTATATAAATGAGTCCATTTTTCCTTCACATAATATTCCCATACAATATAAACATACATAGCAATAAATGTCCAACTCTTGATACTAGTTTCCTCAGTGTGATTGAACTGCTAGCTGTCGTGGAGGGTGGACGTGTTCCCTACACTCTCCGGCAGATTTTATTTTTTTTTTTATTTTTTTTATTTTTACATGCAAGCATGCGTATAATGTACAAGAAAAACAGAACAAATATAACATAGAACAAAAGTACAAAGCACACATATGTACAAGGACAAAGGAACAAATCAATAGAAGACCAGCCAGAAGGGCTGACCACAAAACAAAAATGCATATACAAACAATACACATATATAAACACAGTGTAAGACAAACATAAGGGAAAACCCCAGGACAAAATGCACACAAAACAAGCCTGCTAACACCTCAAACACATACAGAGAGGCGAGAAACATACAAGAATAAGGACAATAACAATAAAGAAAACAGATCCGCATATGACAAACAAGCGCACACGACATCCACAACCGAACACACAAACGCATAGGAACCGCACACCCCCCCACGAGCCATACAAAAAAACCCACAAAACAAACCAGAGCACGCAGGAACCGGGAAACAATACCCACCCCACCCACTCACATACACACCCCACCACCAGGCAACACAAAATACATAGAAATCACTTGCGAGGAACATCGTGAGAAATGTACTTCTCCGGGAACAGCTCACGAGGATATTTCGTCTTGTAAGCTTCCCAGACAAGATCTTCAAGGTCGGTAGGGTTTTTGATCCCCCGCGCTCGAGCGGGTATCATAAACTCTGGAACAACTATATCTGGCGGCATCGGCCAATGCCTAAGGTCACTGACGCAAGTCGCATAGCGAGGCTGGGGAGCGCCAACAACGCCCTTCGAGGAAGCAGACGACACCGGAGAAGCGGACGAGGGACGCCGAGCCTGCCACGCCTTCGCCATCGGAGCAGGTGTCGGACGCTGAGACGATAGCACCTCCACGGATACCGCAGGAGACACGGAAGGGACTGCAGGAAACGGAAGAGGCAGCAAGACCGCTGCCAAGGAAACGGGTAACGAGGAAGGGGCCACAGAACAACCAGAGCGAGCATCCTTTCTCAACATCACCACCAGGCCACCCCGCTCACCACCAACTACAGCAGGGGGAACCACCGCCCACGAAGAACCGGAGCCATCCGACGCAGGCAACGCACCTGAAGCAGGATCCTCGGACACCGGACCAGAAGTTGAGGCCGAGACGCCGGCACCGGCATCCTCAGGCAAGTGTACCTCCGCCACCACCGTAGTGTGCACCACTTCCGGAGCCACCCCACCGTCAACGGAAGGACGACACTCGTCGAATTCGCCAACTTCAGCCCACACAGAAGAACGCCGGGAACGCTTAGGCTCGGGCCGCACATCATCAGACCCGGAGGCAGACTCAGCGACCCGCGCAGCACCAACCGAGCGAACCGACGCACGCCGCAGCACGGCAGCCTCCTCAACCACACGGGGCACCAGGCCAGGCACAGGAGGGAATTCCGGATCCACCTCAGCTCCCAGCACAGCCGGAACAGACGGCGAGGGTGCAGGGACCGGGACAGACACAGCAGAGGAAGAACTGGAACACGAGGGGTCAGAGCAAACGGCAGGCGGAAGAGGCGCAGGGACACCAGCCGGAGCACTAGGCGAGGACCCAACCTCCGGAAGAGATGCGGCAACAACAGGGGGCGCAACAGGCGGAGCAACAGCTGCTACAGAGGGCACCTCCTCAGCCGAAGAGACGTCCATACCCACCGAATCATCCCCCACAGGAAGGGGCGGAAAATCCTCCTCACTGAAGAGATTCACTGGTGCAACAGGAGGCGCAGAACAGTCAGCAGCCTGATGGCCCAAAAGACCACAACGATAACACGTCCGCGGCTGACGGGCGTAAAACACCCGAACGTTGTACCCCATAAGGCGCACAGAGGACGGAATATCTGCCCGGAGTCTCATGCCCAGGGTGCGAATGTTAGACCTCACACCCTTAAGAGGACTAGAAGACACCACGTTCACTCTCACACTAACAACTGCGCCAAACCGCCCGAAATACCGCCGGAGCAGAGCCTCTGGAAACTCCAAGGGAGCCCCATGCACACTGATGTAAGTAAGTGCACCACTTCTATCCGAGAGGGTGACAGTGCCCGCACCATCCGGCAGGGGCAGTGTCCGCCCCTCGTATCGCCGGAGAAAATTGCGATACGCCACCTCCTCTGCAAACTTCACAATTGCCCTACGGGCCGTTACCAACTCGACCCCATAAATCGCAAACACAGGGACAGAGAGCATTTCACAAGCTAGGGCAATCTCCGGGTAACCAGCCCGCACAGAGAACTCTAGTCCCACAGACTGAGCCCGGACGACAGGGGGTAGAGGGACCCCCATCGTAACGCCACGTCAGCACAGGCGAGCAGACACGCACACCCGCCCCCAACCAGCCGAAACGGGCAAACACACCACTCTCCGGCAGTTGGTGGTTGTTTGCCAGTTTGGCCGATTAGGGGTGTGTGTGTTTCTACCCGCCTGTGCTGACGTGGAGTTCACGATGGGGGTCCCTCTTCCCCCTATAGTGCGTGCTCAGTCTGTGGGCCTCGAATTTTCCAGACGGGCTGGGTACCCGGAGATAGCGCTGGTGTGTGATTTGCTTCATGTCCCTGTGATAGAAATTTATGGAGTCGAGCTGGTGACGGCACGTCGGGCGATCGTGAAGTTTATGGAGGAGTTGGTATATCGGGAATTTCTCCGTCGATACGAAAGGAGGACCTTACCCTTGGCGGATGGTGCGGGCACTGTGACCCTCTCTGATCGGAGTGGTGCCCTCACCTACGTCAGTGTACATGGGGCTCCTTTGGAGTTTTCAGAGGGTCTGCTATGACGGTACTTCGGCTGGTTTGGCGCCGTAGTTAGTGTGCGGTTGCACATGATTTCCTCCAGTCTGCTCATGGGTGTGAGGACTAACATTCGCACCCTGGGCATGCGGCTCCGGGCAGAAATAGTGTCCTGAGTTGCGTGGTGACCGCCGGCCAGGTCGGACGTTCCTGAGGTCTCTCCGCTTTTGGCTAGTGTTTACGTTGGGTGATCGCTTGTTTGCCCTGCTGGTGGTGGTTTGCCACTGACAGGGTGACGTTTGCTTAGCCATGGGAACGTCTAGCCCTCCAATGACGAGGACGCTGTCAGCTGGTCTGGCGTTTACGGTGCCGGTGGACCATCCATTGGTTGGTGTCGCCCTGGTGGACGTGCTGCATGTGGAGCTGTCGGACCTGGTGGGCATCCAGCTGCTTCAGGGCCACCGTGCTGTAGTCAAGTTCCGCCTCCAGGCTGCCTTTCAGGCGTTTCTCGAGCGGTGTGAGTGGCGTGTTTACCCTCTCCCTGATACTGCTGGCCCCGTTAAGGTAGTGAATCTCAGTGTCACCTTGACGTCTGTGACGGTGCATGGTGCCCCCTTCGAATTTCAGGACGACTTTTTAACCTCCTGTTTCGAACGGTTTGGGGCTGTGTTAAGTGTTCGATGGAATAAGGTCGTTGCCAGGCACTGTGTTGGTATGCTTTACGGCCCCCGCACCCTGACGATGTCGCTGAAGTGTAGTGTACCGTCGTCGATGCCCGTGTTGGGTTACACGCTCCGCTGCCAGTATCGGGATCAACCGCGCACCTGTTATCGGTGTGGTCATGAAGGTCATCTGGCTGCGGCGTGCGACGTGGGAGCAACTGGTCGGGTGCATGTTCTTCGTGCGGAGGATTTTCCGCCCCTGTTGCGTTCGGACGGTGTGGGTGCTGTGCCTGAGGCGCCTGACTGCCTGTCTTCTGCTCCGCCTGTTGAGGCGAGTTCTCTGGCCCGTGCGACACGACAGGTGACTGCTGTGGCCACTGGGGTTGTTGAGCCAGTGTGTGAGGGTGACGGGGCGTCGCCTGCGCTGCGTGTAGTGCAGGGTGTCCCGGTGGAGGTTCATGTCCCACCCCCGCCTGTGGATGTGGTAACGGCTCCCAGGGACGCGGGTTCTGCTGTTTTGGAGGGGGTGCTTCGGCAAGGTGATGTGCCTGCCGTGCCTCTGTGTGTTAACGACTGTAGTTCTGCTCTTTCTATTCCTTTGCAGAAGCGTGCACGTCGGTGTTCTGTGGCTGTTTCCGTGGATGATGTGGCCTCTGTGGACTCTTCGGACGGTGCGGGTGTGGCCTGTGTGGATGTAACGATGGTGGCCGTGCCTGCGGAGGGGCCTGCTGGGCGTGGTGTGGTGCGGCCTGTCTTGAAGCGTTCGCGGCGGGGTCGGAGTGTGTCTCCCCTTCGTGGTTTGCCTTGGGAGGAGGTGGGGGAGTATGGTGCTCAGCTGGCGTCCCCCGCCGTTGATGATGGTGCTGTGCGGGGCTCCGAAGTTGCTACCTGTGTCACCTGCTGTTGGATCCCCGCAGTGGGGGGTTGTCCCTGATGATCGGGACCTCGTCGTGATGTTGCGGAAAGATGTGCGCCGGGGGGCCTCGGCTCCTGTGCCCTGTGGTGAGGTCGCTGCCGCGCCTGAATCCCCTGCTGTTCCCCCTCCTTCATTGCCCCGGTCTAGTGGTTGCCTAGTCTCGTCTGCTGGGGTCGTGCCCTGTGAGGGTCCGGAGTTGGGCCCTTATTGGGATGCCCGGGTGCTTCCGATCCCATGGTGCTCGTCCACTATCTGGGTATCGTCTGAGAAGGTGTTTGTTTATAGGGTGCCGGGTAGGATGTCTCAGCCGAGGGTACTGCCTGATGGCCGGCTGCCCGCCGACCTGTGGGTGATTTGGGAAGTGTACTACTTGCGCTTTCCGATACGCAAGTTTCCGGAGAAGTATTAGTTCCCATCTTGCGCACACGGCTACGCCGTGCCTGGATCAGCTGCCGCCGTGACCACGACTCCCCGCCCCCCGGTACGGGGAGTCTCCCTCTGACGTTCGCCTCTGTTTTCGTCGCCACTCCTCTCTCTACGGCCCATCACATCTACCGCTTTTGACTTTCTTCTCCTCCTCACCATCAACGCGTCTCCTTACATCTGTCCTGGTGCAGTCATCGGGAGGGTTACCCCTTCATGCAAACTGCACCTATTCTCAAGAAGAAGAAGAATACTGTCCTCTGTGCGTCTCATGGGATACAACGTTTGGGTGTTTTACGCCCGCCAGCCTCGGACATGTTATCATTGTGGCCTCTCGGGCCATCAGGCCGCTGACTGTTCTGCGCCTGCTGTTGCGCCCGTGAACCTCTTCAGTGAGGAGGATTTTCCGCTGCTTCCTGTGGAGGAGGCTTCGGTGGATGTGGACGTTTCTTCAGTCGCGGATGTGTCCCCTGTGTCGCCTGTTGCGCCGCATGATGCGCCCCCTGTTGTTGTCGCCTCTCCTCCGGAGGTTGTGTCATCGCTTGGTGATCGTCCTGCTCCAGCTGGTGTCCCTGGGGTTCTTCCAACTGCCTTCTGCTCGAATCCCAAGTTTTCCAGTTCCTCCTCTGCTTCGTCTGACCTTGTACCTGCACCCTCGCCGTCTGTTCCGGCTGTGCTGGGTGATGGGGTGGATCCGGCGCTTCCTCCTGTGCCTGGCCTGGTGCCCCATGTGGTTGAGGATGCTGCCGTTCTATGACGTGCGTCGGTTCGCCCGGCTTGTGTTGCGCGTGTCTCTGAGTCAGTCTCCGGGTCTGATGACGTGCAGCCAGAGCCTAAGCATTCCTGGCGTTCTTCTTCTGCATGGGCTGACGTTGGCGACTTCGACGCTTGTGGATCTGCTGGCAACGGCGGGGTGGCTCCGGTTGCGTTGCATACTACAGTGGTGGCGAAGGTGCATTTGCCTGCGGATGCCGGTGCCGGTATTTCGGCCTCCACTTCAGATATGGTGTCTGCGGATCCTGCTTCGGGTGCGTCGCCTGCGTCAGATGGCTCCGGTTCTTCGTGGGGGGTGGTTCCCCCTGCTGAGGTACGTGGTAAGCGGGGTGGCCTGGTGGAGGTGTTGAAAAAGGCTGCTCGCTCTGGGGGTTCTGTGACCCCTTCCTCGTTCCCCGTTTCATCGGCGGCGGTCTCGACGCCTCTTCCGTCTCCTGCCGTCTCTTCAGTGTCACCTGCGGTCTCGGTAGAGGTGTGACCATCTAGTCGACCGTCCCCTGCTCCTGTGTGTACGGCGACGCGGCCGTCTCGGCTTCCCTCGTACGCTTCTTAGGTGTCGTCTGCTTCCTCGAAGGACGTGGTTTATGCTCCCCAGGTTTGTTTCCCGTTTCCTGCGTGCTCCGATTTGTTGTTGTGGGTTCATTTGTGTGACTTGTGTGTGTGTGTCTGGTTCCTGTGCGGTCCGGGGTTTGGTTAGTGTGTGTGTCTGGTTGTGGATGTCATGATCTTATGTTACGTTTTATGGGTCTTTATTTTTATGGTGTTGTTTGTGCGCTTGTTTGTGTCATGATGAGTGCCCTTCAAGCCGTTGGCGTGACCCGGCCTGGGTTTATGCTCTTTGTCGTGTTTTGCCATTGTGCTTTTCTTTTTATTTGTTGTACTCTTGTATTTCCTTTCTTGTTATTATTATTATTATTATTATTACTATCGTTTTGTGTTGGTGCCTCTCCGTGTGTGTTTGAGGTGCAGGTAGCCTTGTTCTGCATAATTAGGTTCTGGTGTTTCATTTATGTATTGTATTCCGCTGTGTTTACCTTAATTGTTGTATTTTGTTTGTAATTATTGTTGTTTTGTGGTCGGCCCTTCCGGTCGGGGTTTTTGTGTTTAGTAATTTTGTTCCTCTATGTTTTTGCAAGTTTGTGCTTTGTCATTTTGTTCTGTTGTTCTATGTTGTATTTGTTTGCTTTTATTGTACTTATAAGCATGCTTGCATGTAAAAATAAAAAAAATGAAATGTTTCCTCAGTGGAGTGACATCAGCAACACACAACCTCTCAGCTGCCAGCTGCAGGTTTCTTTCAGGAAATATACACTTTACTGCATTTATATAACTTTCCCTCTTTATAACTAACTTGTTACAAAGCTTGTCGTCACCAGAAACTCACTTCAGGAGACAAGGTTCGTAACAGTAGCAAGTGTAATAGCTAGTTTGCTTATGCCTTTAAAATATCGAAAATAACTATTATTCCCCACAAATTTTGCATTTGTGACCAGGACATTGAAATTTGCTTATTTTCCAGAAGATTTCAGATAGATTCATAATTTTCCCTAATTCCATCAGTGCTCACCAAGGAGGCTTCCAATAACATCAAGAGCTTGTTGTGCTCCTTGAAGTATAATGAGTACTGTTTAGAGGTCATCAGAGACATAACAATTGTGTCCTTCCTGATGGGTGTCCATAATTATTTTATCAAGTTTCTCTGCTATATTTACCTGACAGGGATACCAAGGCGTACTACCACCGGCAAGGCAGGACTGGTCACAGCAGACAGTTCTTTTTTGGGATGGAACAATGTCAAGTGGAAGCCTCTCGTGGACATCCACGAGCCTTATAAAACAACTTGTCACAGCTCTATATAAATAATGTAAAGTCATCAATTTCCTTCTTATGGTGCTACTTAGTCTTGATGGCTTGGTGCCTTCTTTTCTTAATTGCTTCCTTCAGGACTTCATCCATCAGATGTCTGAGGCCAATGTTTTGATCGGATCACAAATATAGATCCTGAAGTGTATGGGATTTCCCAAGACGCTCACTAGGAAGGCAAAGCAGCTTAGATCAGCTTTGAAGCAGTAATTTAGGACTCCCTAAATCAATTGTGCTTAAATCCTGACTCCGGGCAACCATTCAACCGAGAACTATGTGGAGTTGGTTGAGACTGTGTGAAGAACCACGGAAAAGTGGGCTGCAGGATGTCCCTCAAAGTCTATATCCTTGATGCTTACCTTGATAAAATCAAGATCATGGGAGTGTACTCAAAGAATCAAGGCAAGCTCTTCCAACAGGATACACTGAACTTTGAATGCCGCTACCAAGGACATTATAATGAAAAGATGATTGGAGACTTCATATATGGGTTAATTAGTGACAGTAAATGCCCCTCCCTGCTCAGCTCGTTGTTGCCGTGTGGGGGCTTAGTGGGCGGCTGCCGGAGTGTGATGCTCCTTGGGACAGTCCTCTGTCCTTTTCTAGCCT
Organism: Procambarus clarkii; assembly: GCF_040958095.1. Classification (NCBI taxonomy): domain Eukaryota; kingdom Metazoa; phylum Arthropoda; class Malacostraca; order Decapoda; family Cambaridae; genus Procambarus; species Procambarus clarkii. The sequence goes on from NC_091229.1 coordinate 3,168,229, forward strand.
TGTGCTTCTGCTGCTGTCCTCTCCAATTCTGCTGGGCACCTTTTCCTTTTCCTATTGTTTCGTTTTTCTCCCCCCTCTTCTCCTATCTGCTTGCCGTTTCCTGCCGACCTTTTGCTTGTTCTGGTTCTTCCCTTGGACTTCTTCTATTTTGACGCCCGGGTGCTTGAGGAGGCATACTCTTGCACCCGTAGAACTGTAGTACCCGACGTCGAGAGCGAGGGGAACCTTTTATGGTCAATCCCCCTTTCGTCACTGAACCCGATCTCGACGGACTGTCGGTTACTTAAGATGGCGTTTGTGGGGCGTATAGTCACGATGCACCCCTAGGAGGCCCCGGTTAGATAGGCGATAACTTCTTGTTGGGTGTCCTGCCTCTAATTGTGGCTCCATGGTGGGTGTGGGGGCACATTCGTGAATGAATTATTCTTTTCGTAATGATGATGACCCCTGTTTCGGCTGTTTCTGCTTTACCTTCTCAGGCTCGTGGGGTGGGCGACCAAGCCCCCGAGTCAGTCCATGTTGGAAGACCGGGATCTGTAGCCTCCGCTGCATTGGGCCCCGACCTTGCTCCTCCTTTGGCCTCTCTGACTCCTTCCCCTGGCTCCCGTCCCTCCTCTGTGGTTGGGTCGAGCCCCAAGGCCCCAGTGGTGACTACCTCGTCCCCCTGGCGCGGCTCCTTCTCTAGTTGTAACTACTGCGCCTTTTAACCCTTCTCTCTCTGGGGGTTCTCACCGCCGTCCTCGTCACGGCCGCCCTCGCTCGATTCCTTCCAGTTCTGCTACCTATCAAGCCTTGTTTGGTCCCGCTTCGTGGGCCAAATATTTTGATCTCCCTCTTGATTCTGCGCCGCCTGACGATTTCTCCCTCCATCGACATCTCGTTGATTCCGTGGATGCCTCCATTACTTTCAACCCCACTCGTCTCGGTACACGTGTCGTTGCTGCTCCTTCTCAGGATGCTGCTTCCCGCTTGGCTGCCTTATCCTCCCTTGGCGAGATCCCTGTTCGGGTCTCGAAGAACGCTCAGTTGAATGCCAGTGTTGGCACCATTCTGCTCCCGCCCCATGTTGCGACCGGTGTTCGGGACCTGCGCGACTGCCACGACGATATTCGACATATCCTTGCTGCCCAGGGCCATTCTATTCTCCAGGTGAACACGTTTACTCGTCCCCCTCGTGGTAATCGCCGTCAACCCCTCCGGGTTGTGAAGATTACCTTTGATGGTATGACCCTTCCACCCTCTGTCATTTTTGCTGGTGCCAGGTGCTCTGTCTAGGAGTACATTCCTTCTCCTCGGCTCTGTAACAAGTGCTGGAGGTTTGGGCAAGGTGCCCTCCGCTGCTCCGGGACTGTCTCTCTCTGTCCTTTGTGTGGTGGCGAAGGTCACTCTAAGTCGGAGTGCACTTCTCCTCAGGCTCGTTGCCTCAACTGCGGTGAGGCCCATCCTACCTTCTCCCGTGCGTGTGTCCATTACAAGCCTGAGGCAGCCGTCCTCAACTTGAAGCACCGGGAGCGTTTATCTTTTCCTGAGGCGAGACGCCAGGTTCGCCGGCTCCCACCTTATGCTAATTTCTCTTATGCTCACGTGTTGCGCTCTTCCTCTCCTCGTCCTTCCCGCCTTCCTCAGACTCACAACCTTTTCCGGGCCTTGGACCCTGCTACGCCCACTGCCCCCTCCTCTGTTCCTTTGGGTTCTCTCCCGAAGGATCCACCTCCTGGTCCTCTGTCTGGGGTTCCCCTTCTTTCTACCCGGTCTGTCGTGTCTACTGTGTCTTCTTCCTCGTCTCCCTCCGTTCCTCCTTCCCATCCTTCCCCTCCGTCTCTTGACTCTCCCCGCCGCCTGTCGGTGTGGGCTGATGTCCATCGCTCTCCAAACGGCCGTCATGTGTGCTGTCGTTCAGCTTCTCCTGTTGAGACGCTAGAATCCGTTGCCCAGTACATGGTTGCTGGGACACCAGTCTCTTTAAGTCAGAAGCGTAAGCCTGGCTCCTCTCCTTCCTCCTCCCCGGCGGGTAAGAAGGTTTCACTTTCTTCCTCGGCCCCTACTTCTGCCTCTTTCGCTCCTTCCCCTCCCATTTCGGTGGTTGCTCCCCCTGTTCCTGCTATGGAGGTTTCTTTAGCCCCTGCTTCCCTCTCGGTTGCTGCCCTTGCTGAAGTACGCTCCCCTCTTTCTGCCCCCCCCCCTTTTCCTGCTGCTGTCCTTGACTGCTCCTCTCCGTTGGCTCCTCCTCTTCCTCCTCCTCCTCCTCCTCCGGACCCCACCCGCCCACCTCTGATCTGTTCTCCCGTTTCCTTCCCTCCGTCTTTGCTCAGTTTACCCATGCCCTCTAACCCTGACTTTGCTGACCCTGATCCCGACCCTGATATTCTTTAACGTGCTCTGTTGCTCTTTCGCCTTTGTTTCTTCCTTGTTCTCTGTTTTTGTCCTTTCTCTTCTCGTAGTTGTCCATTCTTCAATGGAACGTTCGAGGTTATTACGCCAATTTCCTCGAACTCCAACTTCTGATTTGGCGGTTTTCGCCCCTTTGTGTCTGTCTCCAGGAGCCGATGCTTGGTGCTCGTCCTGGTCGTTTTCGTGGCTATTCCTTTCTCTACCCCCCCCCCCCCCCAGCCGTTGCTGGGGCTTCTAATTCTTCTGCTCTCTTGATTCGCACTGATGTTCCCTTTGTTCCTTTACTTTTTCCTTCGCCTCTCCATTGTTCTGCTGCTCGTATCTTTGTGGGGAAATGGTACACAGTTTGTTCCATTTATCTCCCCCTGAGTGTCCCGCTTTCTCTTCCTGATTTGAAACACCTCTTAGACTCCTGGCCGGAGCCTGTGCTCCTGCTGGGTAACTTCAATTGTCGTCATTCTCTTTGGGGTGACGTTCTGACGAATACCCGGGGTCGCCTTCTTGAGCCATTTCTCCTCTCTTCTTCCCTGTCTCATCTGAATTCTGGTGAGCCCACTCATTTGGACTCTTGGACTCGCACCCTTTCTTGTCTTGATCTTTCTCTCTGCTCTTCTTCTCTTTACTTAGATTTCACGTGGCAGGTTCTTGATGACCTTCATAGAAGTGATCATTTCCCCATCCTTGTTTCCTTTTTCTCTTTTCGCCCTTCCCTCTCTTTCCCTAGGTGACAGTTTGCTAAGGCGGACTGGACCCTATTTACCCTCAGTGCTACTCTCTCTGACCTCTCCCTTCTGCCTCTCTCTCGCTCTCTCCTCCTTTTTCATGACACTGTCTTCAACGCTGCCCTCCGCTCTATCCCTCGCTCTTCCTCTCGGGGTCCACGGAAGTGCGTTCCCTGGTGGAATGCGGACTGTGCTCGGGCTGTCCGCTGTAAGCGTGCAACCTGGAAGAGGCACCGCCGTAGGCAGACGACCAATTCTTTTCTTTTCTTTCGGAAAGCGAGTGCGGTGGCCCGTAGGGCCATCCGTATGGCTAAACGTGAATGTTGGGCATCTTATTTCTCAACATTTACGTCCGAAACTCCTCTGGCCCAGATCTGGAAGCGTATCCGCAAGATAGCGGGTAAGTTCGTTCCCAATGTTTCACCGGTACTTCACCTCCATGATACTCTTGTGGTGGACCTGTTGCAGGTCGCTTCGTACTGGGTTCCCACTTTTCTTCTGTTAGCTCTGGTCTTCATCTTCCCTAATCTTTTCTTCTTCATAAACCTGTCCTTGAGTCTCGTCCTTTATATTTCTGCACTCGTCTTCAGCTTCCCTATAATGATCCCTTCTCTCTCTGAACTTCGTTGTGCCTTGGCCCTCTGCAGTTCTACGGCGGCGGGCTCCGATGGTATTCATTATGAGATGCTTCGCCATCTCCCTCCGTGCACGTCTCAGTATTTACTGAGTCTGTATAATCGGATCTGGGAGTCGTCGACAGTCCCTGAGGACTTTCTCGATGCCGTTGTCCTCCCTGTTCACAAACCGGGGTCCCTGGGTACTTCCCCTAAGTACTTTCGCCCTATTGCTCTCACAAGTTGTGTCTGCAAACTCTTTGAACGTATGGTTAACCTTCGTCTGATGTGGTTCCTGGAACACCATCACCTCCTCTCCCCTTCTCAATTTGGTTTCCGCAAGTGCCGCAGCACGACAGATGTCCTGGTGAACTTGGAGGTCTATATTCGTACTGCTTTTGCTGCGAAGACCTCCGTTGTTGCCGTCCTTTTTTACCTGGAAAAGGCTTACGACACCACTTGGCGATATCATATTCTATCCGAGCTTCATTCTTTTTGCCTTCATGGTCATCTCCCTCTCTTTCTCCGCAGCTTCCTCTCTCGTCGTTCCTTTCGGGTGCGCCTTGGTACCGCTCTCTCTGTCTCTTTTCAGCAATACGAAGGTGTGCCCCAGGGTAGTGTTCTGAACACTACTCTTTTTCTGGTAGCCCTCAATGGTCTTCTTTCCTCTCTTCCTTCTGGTGTCTTCTCCGCTCTCTATGTCGATGATCTTACCCTTTGCTGTCAGGGTGATGATTCGTCTCTCCTTCAGCGCCGGCTTCAACTTGCAATTGATGCCATGTCGTCTTGGGCCACCGATCATGGCTTCAAGTTCTCTACTTCTCAGACTTGTGCCATGACTTTTACGCAGAAACGGGTCGTTCTTCGTCCCTCTTTATCACTTAATGATCATCCCCTTGAATACAAAGATTCCGCGAAGCTTTTTGGGTTATTCCTTGACACTCGTTTGTCTTGGTCTCCCCATATTTCTTACCTCCCTGTTGAGTGCTCTAAGGCCCTTACCCTCCTTCGGGTCTTGTCCCATACTTCTTGGGGGGCAAATAGGCGCGCACTCCTTGCTTTACATTCCTCTCTCGTCCAGTCTAAGCTCGATTATGGTTGCCCTGCTTACTCGTCTGCTTCTCCTTCTACTCTTCGCCGTCTTGATGCTTTGCACCATACTGGGTTGCACCTTAGTTCTGGTGCCTTTCGTTCGACTCCCGTCCTTAGCTTGTATGTTGACACTGGCTTCCTGTCTCTCCAGGACCGCCGTGATCGCTACTGTCTTCGCTATCTTGCACGGTCCTTACAACATCCTTCCTCTCGCCTCTGTCGTGCTTTAACTTTTACCCCTCCTGCGATTCCTGTTCCTCTTCACTACCTCCCTCTTTCTGTCCGGTTATCTCGCCTCCAGGATTCTCTTTCCGTTCGTATTTCTAATGTTTCTCCTCGTGTTGTTCCTTCTTTGCCCCCATTGAGAGTCCTTCTTCCGCGGTTTTGTACTTCCTTGACCCGTATCACTAAAGCTTTAACCCCTCCTACGGTTCTAAAACGCCTTTTCCTTGAGCACTTTTCTTCTCACTCCCGCTCCGTTTCTGTCTTCACCGATGGGTCTAAGTCTGCGGACGTTGTTGGCTACTCTGTTGTTTTTCCTGATCGCACTTATATGTGTCGCTTACCTCCGGAGACTAGCATCTTTACAGCGGAACTTTATGCTATTCTCTACGCTCTTCGTCTCCTGCTATCTCGTTGTCAGTCTTCCTTTGTAGTTGTTGTTGACTCTCGTAGTGCCCTCATGGCTCTCGGGTCCTTTAATCCGGTTCATCCAGTAGTTGTCGAGATCCAGCATTGGCTGTTTCTTGTTCACAGTAAATTTAAGTCGGTTGAGTTTTGTTGGGTTCCCAGCCATATTGGTGTGTTTTTAAATGAGCGTGCGCATGCTGCCGCCAAGGAAGCTGTCTGCTCTTGTCCCATCTCTCGTAAAGGCATTCCGTATTCCGACTTTTACCCGATTATCCATTCCTCCGTCCTTACCCGTTGGCAGGCTTCTTGGTTGTCTGTTACTGGTAACAAGCTACGTACTCTTAAATGTTGTGTTTCCTCGTGGCCGTCCTCCTTCCTCAGTAACCGGAGGTGGGAAACAGCTCTGGCGAGGTTGCGTATTGGCCATACTCGCTTAACCCATGGTCACTTGATGGAGCGCCGCCCTGCTCCTTATTGTCCTAGTTGCATTGTCTCTCTTACGGTCGTGCATGTCCTTCTTGAATGTCCTGACTTCCAGGATGAGCGTGTGTCTTGCTTTCCGACCGCCCCTCGCGGTCACCTGTCCCTCAATTGAATTCTTGGTGAATCGGATACTTTTGATATCGTTCGCCTTATGCGTTTTTGTTCTCGTATTGGCATCCTTGTTGATATTTAGCGCCTTCTCATTATTTTGCGCATTTGATGGTGCTACATAGCCTTCCCAGTTTGGTGCCTTCTTTTTATAATTACTTACTTACTTAGTGACAGTAATTTACAGTAAAATCATAACTCGGGATAAACAATTCCCTTCTAAATTTTCTGTGATAATTTTTGTATAAATTTAGTACAAATAGAAGATATTTTTTTGTATGTTGTTTTTTCTGACTGTATATGGACAATAAAACGCAAATTCGCCAGTCTTTGTGTCATATTGTTTTGATGAATCTTTTATTTTACAGATAAGAACCTTAAGTCTCATGATCATCCATTTTGGTTCAATGTTAATCGACATATTATTTTTAAATAAGGTAATATTTACATCTACACTGTAATCAAGTTACACTGTAATCAGTCAAATTACCCTCTGCTAAGTTACCATCATGTTAGTGTTCATGAATAAGGCAACAAAAGAGTAAACTTATGAGGTTAGGGAAATACAATGACGTTTTTCTGCTGAGAGACATGATGAGGGTAGAAAGAAAGAAGGCTGCAGAAGTAAGGAGGATAGGCAAAGTTAGGGATAGGAATATGGAAGCCACAGGACTCTGCTCAGTATCTCCAGTAACCTCAAAGGGGAGTGGGAATCTTCCCACTAGAAGGACAGTATTCCCAGAGAAGAATATAACAGAAGCCTCCCACCAGCCCCACCTCACAACCATTCACCCTCAATCACCTGCACCTTACCAACCAGTAGAGACCCTCTCCTGACCATGCCCTCCCTGATCCCAGGCTCCCCATGTTCCCCCACATGTTCTCCCTGTTCCACCACTCCAGACCCTCCTAGCCCCCCCATATCAGATCCACCCAGTCCCCTCGCACTCCAGATCCCCCAGCGCTCCCTTCCTAGGGGGACATAAATCCTGTCAGGGACCCTCCCTGCCCACCAATCCCAGACCCTCCCAGTACCTCTACTCAAATGAAATCAACAAAAACTGATAATGAACACAAGAGAGTCAACTTCAAGGTAATGTATTCGAGCATAGATGGATTACAAGCAAGGCAAGTGAACTTAGGGAAAGAGCACAAGAAGTGAACTTAGGGAAAGAGCAGAAGAAGTGAACCCAGATGTAATTTGACTCACAGAAACAAAACTCTCAGGAATCATAACGAATGTGGTGTTTCCTCAGGACTACACTGTAATAAGGAAAGAGAGGGAAGGAAGGGGTAGGAGGCAGAGTGGCCCTACTGATGAGCAAGAAATTGAGTTATGAGGAGATGGTTATCCTGGGCTGCGAGGGGTTCAGAGACTACATAACAGGTAGTATGATGATAGGAAGACATAGAGTACAAGTTGCAGTGATATATAACCTTTCACCAAATGACAGAAAACCCAGGCATGATTATGACTGAAACAACATGGCAGTTAACACTATAAATGAGAGGGCAACCTCTGCTGTCTGTAGAAATTGATCCCATATGTACATCATGGGAGATCATGGAACAATACACTGGGATAACAAATCAATTACATGTAGGAGAGGAAGCATGGAGAGCAAAACAATAGGGAGTGGCAACATGAAACGTTTTAAGCAAGCATGTCAGGGTACCCATAAGAATTAGAGGCAACGATGAACCAGCGAGATTCTACCTAGTTTTCACTCTGAACGACTCCGACATAAGGGAAATCGGTTTCAAAACCCCCGTGGGAATGAACAATCACAGAGTGCTGATGTTTGAGTATCTGATCGAAGTAGAGATAATGTACTCAAGGAAGTGCCCAGAAAACAAAAGGCTGGCATTCCGAAAGGCCTCCTCTGAGGAGATAAGATATTTCAAAACAGATATAACATGGAAAAAAGAGCCCAGAGGAAAGACGGCCCAAGACATAATGAACTACAGCACACAAAAGTATAAGAAGGTAGGAGAAAAGTTTGTCCAAGTCCAAAAGAAAAAGCGAAATGCATACGAGAGATCCTTGGTTTAAAAGGAGATGTAAGCTGGCAAAGCAACTATGTACAAGGGAGTGGAGAAACTTTAGAAATAACAGGCCACTAGAGAGCAGAGGAATATACCAGAGTGCCAGGAATGAATACGTTTGGGGTGAGAAGAGAGGCAGAAAGATAATACGAAAACGATATATCAAGCAAGGCAAAGATTCAACCTAAATTGCTGCACAGCCATATCAGGAGAAAACCACAGTAAATGAATAGGTACTGAAACTGAGGACAGGGGCAGACAGATTCATTTTAAACGACAAGGAAGTGTGTGAGGAACTCAATAAGAAATTCCATGAGGTCATCACATTAGAATAAGAAGAAGTTTCAGAGATAAGAAAGCGAATATCGAACCAGGCACCACTGCAGGAGTTTGAGATTGCCAGTGGGCAGGTAAGGAAGCCTTTACTTGAGTTGGAAGTGACAAAGGCTATTGGCCGGGAAGGAATCTCACCATGGATACTGAAGGAAGGAGCAGAAGCACTCTGGCTGCTACTCTCCATGGTGAATAAAAATCACTGGTAACAGTTGAAATGCCAAAAATTTGGAAGACGGCCAATGTAGTCCCGATATACAAGAAAGGTGATAGACAGGAGTCACTGAACTACAGGCTAGTGTCCCTAACTTGCATACCACGCAAGATAATGGAGAAGAATCAGCGAAAAAACTAGTGGAACATCTAGAGCAAAATAATTTTGTAACATAATATCAGCACGGGTTCAGAGATGGCAAATCATGTCTCATGGCATAAATTGAATTCTTTGACCAGGCAAAACAAAAACAAAAACAGACAAGAAAGAGAGGGGTGGGCAGACTTCATATTTTTGGATTGTGAGAACGCCTTTGACACAGTACCACACAAGAGACTAGTACACAAGCTGGAGATGCAGGCAGGAGTGAAAGGACAGGTACTTCATTGGATAAAGGAATACCTAAGCAACAGTAGACAGCGAGTCACTGTGAGGAGTAAAGTCTCACAGTGGTGAGGAGTTACCAGTGGAGTCCCACAGGGATCACTCTTTAGGCCTATACTGTTTCTGATATATGCAAATGATTTCCCAGAAGGAATAGACTAGTTCCTCTCAATGTTTGCTGATGATGACAAAATTATGAGGATGATTAAGACAGAGAAAGATAGCATGAGGCTACAAGAGACAAACTGGAGGAATACAAGAGACCTAGACAAACTGGAGGAATGTTCCAACAATTGGCTACTAAAGTTCAACCCAGGTAAATGTTAGGTAATTAAACTAGGCGGAGGAAATAGGATGCCCAACACAAGGTACCGAAATCTCTGACCTTCAGACTGTGAAGCTAGCTAGGATTACTCCGTTAGCCTCTCTGCCTGACAGATTAGTATGCAGGGTTAATTAATCAAACTATTCTTATTTACTGGCCACCCAGATAGTGGAATTCCTATTGAAATTGACGGTAATTCTGTAGGTTCTTGGACCCGGTTATTTCCAATTACAATATTGAATAGCGACCTGAATTTATAATATAAGAATTAACAATGTAGAAGGTGGTTGTCTTCCCGGCCGCATGACCTTGACCCAGGGTGGGTCAGAGATGAAGCCTAACGAACTAGTCCCCCTATTCTAAATGACGTTACTGTCTCTTTGACAGCATACGAGACTTGATCTTTAATCTACATTCATGTTAACCTAACATAAGTACTTAAACCAGAGTGGTTATTACAACAATTACTGTTATTATTGAATTATTCGTCAATGTTGAATTAATACAAGGGAACCGTAGCCATTTTGTCTTATACCCTCATTAATCGTTTAATCTCTGGAGAGTGACCTTTTCTCCGGCTAGCCAGGTAAAAGTACCCTTTGACTGCAAAGCTTGCGTTCCCTGTACCATATGATCTAAGATCCATAAACTTCTAAAACCAGCTTAGCTTGTTACAACAAGATCACCATATACAAAATTATTGGTGGAATTGATAGGGTTGACAAGGATAAATTATTTAACACGGGTGATACATGCTTAAGGAAACACAGGTTGTATGTATTGTAAAACCGTAGAAATCCCAGGACAGATCCCTGGGACACAATACTTACAACAGTGTACTAATTTGACTTAATTCTTTAATGCTAACTCAGCTGTCTATGAACTAATCAAGCTTTTATCTAATTTAAGATAACTCTCTCTAGAACGTTGCACATCTAACTTCTTAATGAGTCTCCTTGTGGTAGAGTATCAAAGACCTTGGTAAAAGCAAGTGTCGCAATTCTTTTCAATCTAAACTACTTTAAATATACTTTAAAGGAAGAAACGATAATTGGTTAAATATGATAGTCATTTGGTAAACCGTGTGTTGCTTTAATAACGTTTGTTTTTCAAGTTGTAAACAATATCTTTAGTAATTATTGATTCAAACAGTTTTTCTGCAAAAACCTTAAGTTAATTTTACGATAGTTTGATTGCAAATATTTTATCTCCCTTCTTGAAATTCAATCCTACAATAGCAACCCTCTACAACTCTGGTACTCTGCTCGTCTTTATGTTTTGGTAAATATGCAAGATCCCTGGCAAACATTTTGTCTAGGCCTAAGAACTGGTGTGGCCTTAATTTTTATATGTATACAATAACATGACCTTCTTTGTTTTTAAGTACTTCAACTTTCTTTGGTTTCTTATTTCGTTTTATTCATTTTAATTAGCTAGGCGAGGTGTTGATCAAGATTTACTTCCCTCTTCCTAATCCTTATGTTCATGGCTTGGTTTTTTTTTCCAAAATGGTTTTATATTCGAAGTAATCAATAAATATTGTATACTACATCCCTAGATCTGGCTAAGAATATATTGAGATAAGTTACATATAGAATCTACATTGTTATCGTTTGTTATGCATCCCACCGCTAGGATCTTGAGTAGAGTTCATCAAGTGAATATCAACTGGATGAATATTAGCAAGGTCTGGAACCTATCGGTCCAGATAACCTGTAACAATAGCTCTAAACTGAACTATTTCATGTTCAGAAAGACTTTGGGGAAGTATTGGTTTGAAAATAAGGTGGTAGACGAATGGATTGGTTTTAGGGCCAAATTTTAGAGGACAACGATATCGTTAGTTTTAAGATTAGACTCAATAGATGCATTTGAAACAGTAGATGGATCTCTAATGTCATCGCCAGTACTGGTCCAAGAGACCCATTGTAGTGATTCGTATTTCTTATGCTCTCATGTACTTATCTGTTGACAGATTACTCAGCCTTCCACTATGCAAGTATGGCTGGCCACAAAAAAGTGTTGGAGGTCCTCGTCCGCGCAGGAGCAGAAAAGAACGCCAGAGAAGATAATGGTAAGGACACCACTTAAGTTACAGACACAAGCCTATACATAACACATTTCACACAACAAACCATAAATATTGTGCCGCAAAATGTTGTATGCAAATATTGCCATAATGCTCAAAACCACATATATTACATAAAATACACAACATTTATGTTGACGTATTATTCAATGTAACTTACATATTACTCAATGTAACTTATGTATTACTCAATGTAACTTACGTATTACTCAATGTAATGTATTACTTACACACAATGTAAGACACTTTTTGTGACACTTCACATACCAATTGAGACCCAAATTACATCTCTCATACCTTGGTCATACTTTGCTGCATGTTATGAGAGTTCTCCTACTCCACAAGCCCGGCACAGTGACAAGCTTGACTTGCGAAAGCGTGGTCCAACACGCTGTTGTTTGGAGAGGCCCACAGGCCCACATATCCACTACACCACGGTTTGTCGGGCACTTCTTGAGAAACACCATCTGGTTTTCGCTTAAGACGTTCACGTTTGTTCCTTATATTATTATACTACTAGCAGTACCCGGCTACCCGTTACTTTGGTTCAGCAACGCATGTGCGTTGCTGAACCACAGCAACCTTCCCTGTCCCCCAGTCCTCTCCACCATTCCCCCCTCACCCGTCTCCACAGCCTCCCAACCATTCCTCACTCCCTCGTTCCTTCGTCCTCCCCACCATTCCCCATTCCACCATCCCCTCTTCCTTCCCATCTTGCCCCACTTTCCTGTCCCTTTGTCCTCCCCACCTTTCGCGCCATTCTCCACTCCCCCCTCCCCTCGTCCCCATCATCCCAAACTTCCCCGTCCTTCCCCACCATTATCTCCTCCCTTGTCCCCTCGTCCTTCCCACTATCTCTCATCTCCATCCCCTCGTCATCCCCACCATTCCCCACTCCCTCGTCTGATGCCTTCCCAAATGGTCTAATGTTCCCATCAGAAAATTGGGAACATCAAGTGATCTGATGTTTCCATCACTGACATCTAAGAAAAACACTTAAAAAATGAAATGAAAAATTATAAAATGAAAAATAAACATAATCACAAAAGGAATGGTATGAAAAACAACACAGCTCAATTCCAACACAATTCACACAAATTAATTAAATCAAAATTTAAATAAATCAAAATCTATGAAAATTCAATTTATCAAGCAATCAGAAACATTGAAATGGAATTGTAACATATTTAGTATAGCATGTGTCTTGCACTTAAATGCAACAGATGGTGCTGTTTTTCAAGAAAAACATAGTTTTACCTGTCACAGGTGAGGCATCTATACTTATATTTACGAAATGCATGGTATGGTAACCATCAGCTCAATTCCAACACAATGTCACACAAAATAATTCAATAAAAAATAAAATAAATCGAAATCTATTAAAATAAAATTTATCACTGCAATCGGAAACATTGAAATGGAATTCGTGACAGATTTAGTATGCGTGCATGTTGCTATTATGTGTAACACATGGCACTCTTCTTCAAAAGCGCATGTTTTTACCTGTCACAGGTGTGGTATCTATATAGTAGATATTTAAAAAGATGCACCTAGTTGAATGCAACATTGTGTCAAAATTTCAAAGCAATCGGTGAAGAATTTCGGAGATTACAGCGTGTGTTGCTCTTACGTTCAACAGATGGCGCTGTTTTTCCAAAAAAGCATGTTTGTTCTTGTCACAGGTGAGGCATGTATATAGTAGAAACAAAAAGACGCGCCTATTCGAATGCAACGTTGTGTCAAAATTTCAAAGCAATCGATAAAGAGGTTTTGAAGACTTCCCTCACATGAAAAACACATGAAACACACAGTTTTTCAGAAAAAGCATGTTTTTTTTTTACCGTCACATACGTGACATCTATATAGTATGTATATAAAAACCTGGCTGGATGCGAATGGAACGTTGTGTGAAAATTTCAAAGCAATCGGTAAACAACTTTCGGAGATTAGCGATTTTGAACAAACGAACATTTCCAATTTTATTTAAATAGATAATATATCATATGTTTCCTAGGAAATTGAAATTGAAATTGAAATAAGTTTATTGAGGTAAAATACACACAAAGGGTTGTTTCCTAGGAGGATGTTGAACATCTATTGACATCTGATGTTCATGCAGTGTTCTCTGATTGTGCCAATGGTACCTCGGTTCTTCACTGACTTTATTCTGCAATTCCTTCCATATCGTTCACTTCAGTATATTGCTTTTAACTGTGAAAATTTGCGACTTGGCCTTCCAGTATCATCCGTGTACATATTATTTGATACCATGTCTCTTTTCTAAAGCAGTGGTCGCCAACCGGCTGTCTGCGAGAACATTTTGGTGGTCTGCAGAAAAATCTGTACATTATTTAAAATTTTTATGTTTTATCTATATAAATACAAATGGGAATGTTCGTTAATTCAAAATCACTAATCTCCGAAAAGGTTTTCACCAATTGCCTTGAAATTTTCACACAACGTTCCATTCACACCCGAATAGTTTTTATATACATACTATATAGATGTCACATCTGTGACGGGGAAAAACAGGCTTTTAAAAAAAAAAAAACTGCGTTTTCGTGTGTTTTTCAAGTAAGGGAAATCTTCGAAACCTCTTTACCAATTGCTTTGAAATTTTGACGCAACATTGCATTCGAATAGGCGAGTGTTTTTATATACCTTTTATATGCACGACTCACCTGTGACAGGTAAAAGCATGCTTTTTTGAAAAACAGCTCAATCTGTAGGACGTAGGAGCAACACACACACTGAAATCTCCGAAAGTTCTTCACCGTTTGCTTTGAAATAAGAGTGCTGCTAGCAGAATGGGTTCGAGTCACTTCTGGGGTTTGAGTTTTCAGTTGCATATGTGCCTGAAGACCGTTCAGGCTTGTTCACATTTGTGTTCCTCACGTGTGCCCAAAAGAATGAGGTGATTTGATAAAATACCATGCCCATGATTACCATCAGAGTGCCGGTGGGAGATTAAGGAATTAGCCTCACCTACCATCCTCTATTGTCCGGTCGTGATGCTCGAGTTGTTAAGGCATCCTGTACATCAGTGGCAGAGTGCTTCTGGTAGGATGGGTTTGAGTCACTACTGGAGTGTGAGTTTTCAGTTGCATATGTGTCTGGAGACCGTTCGGGCTTGTTCACACACACACACACAGATATATATATATATATATATATATATATATATATATATATATATATATATATATATATATATATATATATATATATATGCGAACAAGCCTGAATGGTCCCCAGGACTATATGCAACTGAAAACTCACACCCCAGAAATGACTCGAACCCATACTGCCAGGACCTACGCAACTGGTATGTACAGGACACCTTAATCCACTTGACCATCACGACCGGACATATGAAAGTAATAGCCGAAGCTATTTGAACCACTCCCTCGCCGGCACTTGGATGGTAATCTTGGGCATAGCATTTTATCAAATCACCTCATTCTTTGCGACACACGTGAGGAACACAAATGCAAACAAGCCTGAATGGTCCCCAGGACTATATACAACTGAAAACTCACACCCCCCAGAAGTGACTCGAACCCATACTGCCAGGAGCAACACAAATAGTAAGTACAGGACGCCTAAATCCACTTGACTATCACGACCGGACATAAGGAAGTGATAGCCACAGCTATTTGAACCACTTCCCCGCCGGCACTCGGATGGTAATCTTGGACATAGCATTTCATCAAATCACCTCATTCTTTGAGGCACTCGTGAGGAACACAAATGCGAACAAGCCTGAATGGTCCCCAGGACTATAAGCAACTTAAAACTCACACCCTAGAAGTGACTCGAACTCATACCGCCAGGAGCAACGCAACTGGTATGTACAGGACGCCTTAATCCACTTGACCATCATAATCCACTTGAATTAATCCACCTACCAGTTGCGTTGCACCTGGCAGTATGGGTTCAAGTCACTTCTGGGTGGGAGTTTTCAGTTTCATATAGTCCTGGGAACCATTCAGGCTCGCATTTGTGTTCCTCACGTGTGCCCCAAAGAATGAGGTGATTTGATAAAAGGCTTTGCACAAGACTACCATCAGAGTGCCGGCTGGCAAGTGGTTCAAATAGCTTCGGCTATCACTTCCTTATGTCCAGTTGTGATGTTTAAGTGGATTAAGGCATCCTGCACATACCAGTTGCGTTGCTCCTGGCAGTATGGGTTCGAATCATTTCTGGGGGTGTGAGTTTTCAGTTGTATATGGTCCTGGGGACCATTCAGGCTTGTTCGCATTTGTGTTCCTCATGTGTGCCCCAAAGAATGAGGTGATTTGATAAAATGCTATGCCCAAGATTACCATCCGAGTGCCGGCGGGGAAGTGGTTCAAATAACTTCCGCTATTACTTTCTTATGTCTGGTCGTGATGGTCAAGTGGATTAAGGCGTCCTGTACATACCAGTTGCGTGGCTCCTGGGAGTATGGGTTCGAGTCACTTCTGGGGTGTGAGTTTTCAGTTGCATATTGTCCTGGGGACCATTCAGGCTTGTTCGCATATATATATATATATATATATATATATATATATATATATATATATATATATATATATATATATGTCGTACCTAGTAGCCAGAACGCACTTCTCAGCCTACTATGCAAGGCCCGGTTTGCCTAATAAGCCAAGTTTTCATGAATTAATATATTTTCTCTAATTTTTTTCTTATGAATTGATAAAGCTACCCATTTCATTATGTATGAGGTTAATTTTTTTTATTGGAGTTAAAATTAACGTAGATATATGACCGAACCTAACCAACCCTACCTAACCTAACCTAACCTATCTTTATAGGTTAGGTTAGGTTAGGTGGCCGAAAAAGTTAGGTTAGGTTAGGTTAGGTAGGTTAGGTAGTCGAAAAACAATTAATTCATGAAAACTTAGCTTATTAGGCAAATCGGGCCTTGCATATTAGGCAGAGAAGTGCGTTCTGGCTACTAGGTACGACATATATATATATATATATATATATATATATATATATATATATCGTACCTAGTAGCCAGAACGCACGTCTCAGCCTACTATGCAAGGCCCAATTTGCCTAATAAGCCAAGATTTCCTGAATTAATATATTTTCTCGAATTTTTTTCTGATGAAATGATATATCTACCCATTTCATTATGAATGAGGTCAATTTTATTTATTGGAGTTAAAATTAACGTAGATATATGACCGAACTTAACCAACAGGGAGCCGGTCGGCCGAGCGGACAGCACGCGGGACTTGTGATCCTGTGGTCTTGGGTTCGATCCCAGGCGCCGGCGAGAAACAATGGGCAGAGTTTCTTTCACCCTATGCCCCTGTTACCTAGCAGTAAAATAGGTACCTGGGTGTTAGTCAGCTGTCACGGGCTGCTTCCTGGGGGTGGAGGCCTGGTCGAGGACCGGGCCGCGGGGACACTAAAAAGCCCCGAAATCATCTCAAGATAGATCTCAAGATAACCCTACCTAACCTAACCTATCTTTATAGGTTAGGTTAGGTTAGGTAGCTGAAAAAGTTAGGTAAGGTTAGGTTAGGTAGGTTAGGTAGTCGAAAAACAATTAATTCGTGAAAACTTGGCTTATTAGGCAAATTGGGCCTTGCATAGTAGGCTGAGAAGTGCGTTCTGGCTACTAGGTACGACATATATATATATATATATAATATATATATATATATATATATATATATATATATATATATATATATATATGTCGTACCTAGTAGCCAGAACGCACTTCTCAGCCTACAATTCAGGGCCCGATTTGCCTAATAAGCCAAGTTTTCCTGAATTAATATATTTTCTCAAATTTTTTTCTTATGAAATGATAAAGCTACCCATTTCATTATGTATGAGGTCAATTTTTTTTTATTGGAGTTAAAATTAACGTAGATATATGACCGAACCTAACCAACCCTACCTAACCTAACCTAACCTATCTTTATGGGTTAGGTTAGGTTAGGTAGCCGAAAAAGCTAGGTTAGGTAAGGTTAGGTAGGTTAGGTAGTCGAAAAACAATTAATTCATGAAAACTTGGCTTATTAGGCAAATCGGGCCTTGCATAGTAGGCTGAGAAGTGCGTTCTGGCTACTAGGTACGACATATATATATATATATATATATTATGAATGAGGTCAATAGGACATATATATATATATATATATATATATATATATATATATATATATATATATATATATATATATATATATATATATATATATATATATATATATATATATATATATATATGTCGTACCTTGTAGCCAGAACACACATCTCGGCCTACTATGCAGGGCCCGATTTGCCTAATTGGCCGAGTGATTTTCTTTATTTTCAATTAATTGTCTCCAATTAGTTTATTTAGGTTAGGTTAAGATAGGTTAGGTTAGGTTAGGTAGGGTTGGTTAGGTTCGGTCATATATCTATGTTATTTTTAACTCAAATTTAAAAAAAAATTATCTAATACATCATGAAATGGACAGATTTATCATTTCATAACAAAAAATATATAAATTCAGGAAAACTTGGCCTATTATGCAAATTGGGCCTTGCAGAGTACGACCTTCTGGATACTAGGTACGACGTATATATATATATATATATATATATATATATATATATATATATATATATATATATATATATATATATATATATATATATATATATATAACTGAAAACTCACACCCTACAAGTGACTCGAACCCATACTTCCAGGAGCAACGCAACTGGTATGTACAAGACGCCTTAATCCACTTGACCATCACGACCGGACAAAATGAGGTGATAGCCGAAGCTATTTGAACCACCCCACCGCCGGCACTCGGATGGTAATCTTGGGCATAGCATTTTACCAAATCACCTCATTCTTTGGGGCACACGTGAAGAACACAAATGCGAACAAGCCTGAATGGTCCCCAGGACAATATGCAACTGAAAACTCACACCCCAGAAGTGACTCGAACCCATACTCCCAGGAGCAACGCAACTGGTATGTACAAAACGCCTTAATCCACTTGACCATCACGACCGGACAAAATGAGGTGATAGCCGAAGCTATTTGAACCACCCCACCGCCGGCACTCGGATGGTAATCTTGGGCATAGCATTTTACCAAATCACCTCATTCTTTGGGGCACACGTGAGGAACACAAATGTGAACAAGCCTGAATGGTCCCCAGGACAATATGCAACTGAAAACTCACACCCCAGAAGTGACTCGAACCCATACTCCCAGGAGCAACGCAACTGGTATGTACAAGACGCCTTAATCCACTTGACCTTAATCCACTTTGATACACCAAAGATCACCACCTCCCAAGAGCACTAGAGCAAGTGGAGGGTCATTTAGATGTTAATTTCATCTAAATGACTAAATGACTAAATAATTTCATCTAAATAAACGTCTAAATGAGCCCTCACTTGCTCTAGTGCTCTTGGGAGGTGGTGATCTTTGGTGTATTTAAATACTCCGAAATTACCATCTCTTTTAAGGGTCTGAGCAGGTTTGGAGCGGGTTAAGGCGTACCTGTTATGCCAGTTGCTGGAAGGCTTCTGTGCTGGCTAGGGTTCGAGTCTCCTGGTGGGAAAGTGTTCTAAAGTTGTATACTTCACTATCGTGTTTAGGAGAGTTGTGCCTTAAGCATAGACACTGTGTCTTCCCATATTAACAGGGACTTGATGAAATTAACGTCTAAATGACCCCTCACTTGCTCTAGTGCTCTTGGGAGGTGTTGATCTTTGGTGTATTTAAATACTCCGAAATTACCATCTCTTTAAAGGGTCTGAGCAGGTGGTGGAGCGGGTTAAGGCGTACCTGTTATGCCAGTTGCTGGAAGGCTTCTGTGCTGGCTAGGGTTCGAGTCTCCTGGTGGGAAAGTGTTCTAAAGTTGTATACTTCACTCTCGTGTTTAGGAGAGTTGTGCCTTAAGCATAGACACTGTGTCTTCCCATATTAACAGGGACTTGATGAAATTAACGTCTAAATGACCCCTCACTTGCTCTAGTGCTCTTGGGAGGTGGTGATCTTTGGTGTATTTAAATACTCCGAAATTACCATCTCTTTTAAGGGTCTGAGCAGGTGGTGGAGCGGGTTAAGGCGTACCTGTTATGCCAGTTGCTGGAAGGCTTCTGTGCTGGCTAGGGTTCGAGTCTCCTGGTGGGAAAGTGTTCTAAAGTTGTATACTTCACTCTCGTGTTTAGGAGAGTTGTGCCTTAAGCATAGACACTGTGTCTTCCCATATTAACAGGGACTTGATGAAATTAACATCTAAATGACCCCTCACTTGCTCTAGTGCTCTTGGGAGGTGGTGATCTTTGGTGTATTTAAATACTCCGAAATTACCATCTCTTTTAAGGGTCTGAGCAGGTGGTGGAGCGGGTTAAGGCGTACCTGTTATGCCAGTTGCTGGAAGGCTTCTGTGCTGGCTAGGGTTCGAGTCTCCTGGTGGGAAAGTGTTCTAAAGTTGTATACTTCACTCTCGTGTTTAGGAGAGTTGTGCCTTAAGCATAGACACTGTGTCTTCCCATATTAACAGGGACTTGATGAAATTAACGTCTAAATGACCCCTCACTTGCTCTAGTGCTCTTGGGAGGTGGTGATCTTTGGTGTATTTAAATACTCCGAAATTACCATCTCTTTTAAGGGTCTGAGCAGGTGGTGGAGCGGGTTAAGGCGTACCTGTTATGCCAGTTGCTGGAAGGCTTCTGTGCTGGCTAGGGTTCGAGTCTCCTGGTGGGAAAGTGATCTAAAGTTGTATACTTCACTCTCGTGTTTAGGAGAGATGTGCCTTAAGCATAGACACTGTGTCTTCCCATATTAACAGGGACTTGATGAAATTAACGTCTAAATGACCCCTCACTTGCTCTAGTGCTCTTGGGAGGTGGTGACCTTTGGTGTATTTAAATACTCCGAAATTACCATCTCTTTTAAGGGTCTGAGCAGGTGGTGGAGCGGGTTAGGGCGTATCTGTTATGCCAGTTGCTGGAAGGCTTCTGTGCTGGCTAGGGTTCGAGTCTCCTGGTGGGAAAGTGTTCTAAAGTTGTATACTTCACTCTCGTGTTTAGGAGAGTTGTGCCTTAAGCATAGACACTGTGTCTTCCCATATTAACAGGGACTTGATGAAATTAACGTCTAAATGACCCCTCACTTGCTCTAGTGCTCTTGGGAGGTGGTGATCTTTGGTGTATTTAAATACTCCGAAATTACCATCTCTTTTAAGGGTCTGAGCAGGTGGTGGAATGGGTTAAGGCATACCTGTTATGCCAGTTGCTGGAAGGCTTCTGTGCTGGCTAGGGTTCGAGTCTCCTGGTGGGAAAGTGTTCTAAAGTTGTATATATATATATATATATATATATATATATATATATATATATATATATATATATATATATATATATATATATACATATATATATATATATATATATATATATATATATATATATATATATATATATATATATATATATGCGGAAAATCCACAGAGAAATATGAAATGAGGTGAACGTTTCGGCTTGTTAAAGCCTTTGTCAACACCAGACTAACTAAGGAGAAGGGAGAAGGGGGAGGATATATAGGCCGACACCTGACCAACGCATCCCTAGGGTTGGTCAGGTGTAATTAACCAAAAACAGGTATAACTTAGCTTAGAATGGTCAAAGAGGATTACGCGGTCAGAGAATAAGGATGAAAGAATAAAGAAAAGCCTCATGAACACACAATATATGAATATACAATTATAATGAGACATTGTAAGCCTCTCTATCAGAGTTGTTTCTTAAACTGTTGTGCAATATTATAACTTAAAAATGGATCAAGTTTGTACATTCCAGTACTAACATTAAGAAGATTTGGACACTGACTGATTAGAGCCGACTCAATCAAATTCCGTTCCACGAAATCCGCACAATTGGTAATGCTTTTTGCCCCATTCCAGTTTATATTGTGATCGCATAAACTCGTATGTAGATACAATGCATTAGACGTTTGGGCTGTTCTAATACTATAAGCATGTTGTGACAACCGCAATTGTAAGGACTTTCCTGTT
This sequence comes from Procambarus clarkii, assembly GCF_040958095.1. Taxonomy (NCBI): domain Eukaryota; kingdom Metazoa; phylum Arthropoda; class Malacostraca; order Decapoda; family Cambaridae; genus Procambarus; species Procambarus clarkii. Next base: position 3,189,718 of record NC_091229.1, read on the forward strand.
TGTCCAAGGTACACAGAATCACAATCATTGCAGGGAATCGAATACACACAACCTGCTGTATCAGGGGAGTTTTTTATTAAATTGGATTTTATCGTACTATTAGTGAATCCTCTTTGACCATTCTAAGCTAAGTTATACCTGTTTTTGGTTAATTACACCTGACCAACCCTAGGGATGGGTTGGTCAGGTGTCGGCCTATATATCCTCCCCCTTCTCCCTTCTCCTTAGTCAGTCTGGTGTTGACAAAGGCTTTAACAAGCCGAAACGTTCACCTCATTTCATATTTCTCTGTGGATTTTCCGCATAAAATGATCAGTGTTTTGTGATCGTCAATTGCATATATATATATATATATATATATATATATATATATATATATATATATATATATATATATATATATATATATATATATATATATATATATATATATATATATATATATATATATATATTATTAAATATGACCGAAAAAGTAAGATTAATAATTCTAACACGAATTTTCTCAATCTTTCGTACATTACGCTTCACTGTTGGAGGTAAATCAAAAATCAATTCTCCAAAATTCATTTTTATTTCTAGTCTGACGCGACACGGGCGCGTTTCGTAAAACTTATTACATTTTCAAAGACTTTAGTTCACAAATACACAACTGAATAGAACTTACGTATCTCCGATTTTATATCTACATTTGAGTGAGGTGGGAGGGGTGATGTGGCATTAACACAGGACAGAACAAGAGGGGATATTAATAGGGTATTAAAAGTATCAACACAAGACAGAACACAAACAATGGGTATTGAATAGAAGTGTTTGTAGAAAGCCTATTGGTCCATATTTCTTGATGCTTCTATATTGGAGCGGAGTCTTGAGGTGGGTAGAATATAGTTGTGCAATAATTGGCTGTTGATTGCTGGTGTAACACCAGCAATCAACAGCCAATTATCAACACAATATTTCTTATCCATATTTCCATCTTTCCACAATATTTCCATCTTTCCATCTTATCCACAATATTTCATTATCCATATTTCTTGATGCTTCTATATTGGAGCGGAGTCTTGAGGTGGGTAGAATATAGTTGTGCAATAATTGGCTGTTGATTGCTGGTGTAACACCAGCAATCAACAGCCAATTATTGCACAACTATATTCTACCCACCTCAAGACTCCGCTCCAATATAGAAGCATCAAGAAATATGGACCAATAGGCTTTCTACAAACACTTCTATTCAATACCCATTGTTTGTGTTCTGTCTTGTGTTGATACTTTTAATACCCTATTAATATCCCCTCTTGTTCTGTCCTGTGTTAATGCCACATCACCCCTCCCACCTCACTCAAATGTAGATATAAAATCGGAGATACGTAAGTTCTAATCAGTTGTGTATTTGTGAACTAAAGTCTTTGAAAATGTAATAAGTTTTACGAAACGCGCCCGTGTCACGTCAGACTAGAAATAAAAATGAATTTTGGAGAATTGATTTTTGATTTACCTCCAACAGTGAAGCGTAATGTACAAAAGATTGAGAAAATTCGTGTTAGAATTATTAATCTTACTTTTTCGGTCATATTTAATAATATATGTCTACAGGAAAGACTGCTACCAAAATATACTAATATATATATATATATATATATATATATATATATATATATATATATATATATATATATATATTATTAAATATGACCGAAAAAGTAAGATTAATAATTCTAACACGAATTTTCTCAATCTTTCGTACATTACGCTTCACTGTTGGAGGTAAATCAAAAATCACTTCTCCAAAATTCATTTTTATTTTTAGTCTGACGCGACACGGGCGCGTTTCGTAAAACTTATTACATTTTCAAAGACTTCACAAATACACAACTGATTAGAACTTGCGTTTCCCTGATTTTATATCTACATTTGAGTGAGGTAGGAAGGGTGATGTGGCATTACATTTGAGTGAGGTGGGAAGGGTGATGTGGCATTAACACAAGACAGAACACTAGGGGATATTAATAGGGTATTAAAAGTATCAACACAAGACAGAACAGAAACAATGGGTATTGAATAGAAGTGTTTGTAGAAAGCCTATTGGTCCATATTTCTTGATGCTTCTATATTGGAGCGGAGTCTTGAGGTGGGTAGAATATAGTTGTGCAATAATTGGCTGTTGATTGCTGGTGTTGACTTCTTGATGCGTAGTGCCTCGCAAACGTCAAGCCGTCTGCTATCGCTGTATCTATCGATGATTTCTGTGTTGTTTACTAGGATTTCTCTGGCGATGGTTTGGTTATGGGAAGAGATTATATGTTCCTTAATGGAGCCCTGTTGTTTATGCATCGTTAAACGCCTAGAAAGAGATGTTGTTGTCTTGCCTATATACTGGGTTTTTTGGAGGTTACAGTCCCCAAGTGGGCATTTGAAGGCATAGACGACGTTAGTCTCTTTTAAAGCGTTCTGTTTTGTGTCTGGAGAGTTTCTCATGAGTAGGCTGGCCGTTTTTCTGGTTTTATAGTAAATCGTCAGTTGTATCCTCTGATTTTTGTCTGTAGGGATAACGTTTCTATTAACAATATCTTTCAGGACCCTTTCCTCTGTTTTATGAGCTGTGGAAAAGAAGTTCCTGTAAAATAGTCTAATAGGGGGTATAGGTGTTGTGTTAGTTGTCTCTTCGGAGGTTGCATGGCTTTTCACTTTCCTTCTTATGATGTCTTCGATGAAACCATTGGAGAAGCCATTGGAATTTGTGGACTTACTGCGGGGCGCACGGGCCACAGGGATAAGAGCCTCGTTGGACGTAGAATCGCTGTTTACCAACGTACCTGTGGACGAGACAATCGGAATGATAGCCGACAGAGTGTATCGTGATCCAGCCTGTACTCCTCTTGACATGCCAGAAAGTATTCTGAGGAAACTACTCCAAGCTTGTACTAAAGAGGCACCCTTCTTGAGCCCGGATGGGCACATGTATAAGCAAGTAGATGGGGTCGCCATGGGTTCTCCCCTAGGTGTCCTGTTTGCAAACTTCTACATGGGTACCATCGAGCAAAAAGTCTTAGTCGACATGAACTTGAAACCGGCCATATACTGCAGGTATGTTGACGACATTTTTACACAGGTACCTGATGTCAGACATCTGCAGGAGCTGAAGGAGGCATTTGAGCAGAGTTCCGTGCTGCGTTTCACTTACGAGACGGAAAAGGATGGGAAGCTGCCTTTTCTAGATGTAACAGTCATGGAAAAGGGCGGAGGTTTCCACACTGCAGTCTACACAAAGGAAACAAACATAGGAATGTGCCTAAATGCCAACAGCGACTGCCCTGACAGGTACAAGAGGAGTGTTGTTAACGCATACGTCGACCGTGCTCTCAGCCACAGCTCAGAATGGAAGCAAGTCGACGAAGAACTCTGTAGGGTAAGGCAGGTCCTAGTCAATAACGGCTTCTCCAATGGTTTCATCGAAGACATCATAAGACATCATAATATATATATATATATATATATATATATATATATATATATATATATATATATATATATATATATATATATATATATATATATATATATATATATATAATAATATATATATATTATTAAATGGTGTTGACTTCTTGATGTGTAGTGCCTCGCAAACGTCAAGCCGCCTGCTATCGCTGTATCTGTCGATGATTTCTGTGTTGTTTACTAGGATTTCTCTGGCGATGGTATAATAGAACATTTCTATAAGGTTTGTTAGGCATGATTTCACTGTCCAGAACCCATGTTGGTGCTTGTTTACAAACCCAATGCTCTCCAGGTGCTCAACAAGTCTTAGCCTAATTATTCTTTCAAGTATTTTGCAAGGGATGCTTGTCAGTGATACGGGTCTGTAGTTAAGTGCCTCCTCCCTATCACCTTTATTGAAAATCGGTACGACATTTGCCTTGTTCCAGCAACTGGGCAATTCTCCCGACATAAGTGATTCATTAAAGATCATTGCCAGAGGCACGCTGAGAGCCTGCGCTGCCTCTTTAGGTATCCACGGTGATACTTTGTCTGGTCCAACAGCTTTATTTGCATCCAGTGTTGTCAACTGTTTCATTACCTCCTCTGCTGTCACCTCTATATCTGAAAGTCTTTCATCTAGGGTAATCGCTTCTAACAATGGGAGCTGCTCAGACTCGGTTGTGAACACTCCATGGAATTTTGCATTCAGTACCTCGCAGATTTTCTTGTCGCTTTCTGTATATGCCCCTTCTGTTTTCCTCAGTCTTGTCACTTGGTCATTTACCGACATCTTCCTTCTTATATGGCTATGTAGTAATTTAGGTTGCTTTTTCGCTTTGACTGCAATATCATTCTCATAATTTCTTTCCGACACTCATCTTATGTTAATGTAATCATTCCTAGCTCTGTTACATCTAATCCTGTTGTCCTCTGTCCTTTGTCTTCTGTACTTCCTCCACTCCCTCCTTCTCACCTTTGCTTCCTGACACTGTCTATTAAACCATTGGTTATTATATTCCCTCCTGCTTTTTTCCTTTATTGTTGGAATAAATCTCTCTTCAGCCTCCTTGCATTTCAATATGACTTGGTTCATCATACCTTGCACTGTTTTTCCTCTAAGTTCCTCCTCCCACTGCACTTATCCCAGGTAGTCCCTTATCCTTCTGTAGTCCCCTTTTCTGTAATCAAGTCTCCTTTCCCGGACCTCTTGTCCTTTGGTCACAATTTTAAGCTCCATCATGTAGTCAAAAACTAGGACAGAATGGTCACTGGCTCCTAGTGGTATTTCATGTTCCAACTGCTCGATGTCTTCTACATTCTGGGTGAAAATGAGATCTAATAGGTTGGGCATATCCCCTCCTCTTTCCCTAGTATCTTCCTTCACATGCTGTGTTAGGAAATTCCTGTCAATAACGTCTACCAGCTTCGCTCCCCAGGTCTCCTCCCCGCCATGGGGATTCCTCGTTTCCCAATCTATCTCTCCGTGATTTAGGTCCCCCATGACCAGCAGCTTCGCTCTCATTCTATGAGCTATAGTTGCTGCCCTCTGCAGTTCATCTATACATGTCTTGTTGCTGTCCTCGTACTCACCTAATTGTACTCACCTAATTGTGCTTGCGTGGGTTGAGCTTTGGCTCTTTGGTCCCGCCTCTCAACTGTCAATCAACTGGTGTACAGATTCCTGAGCCTACTGGGCTCTATCATATCTACATTTGAAACTGTGTATGGAGTCAGCCTCCACCACATCACTTCCTAGTGCATTCCATTTATTAACTACTCTGACACTGAAAAAATTCTGTGTGTGTGTGTACTCACCTAGTTGTACTCACCTAGTTGTGTTTGCGGGGGTTGAGCTCTGGCTCTTTGCTCCCGCCTCTCATCTGTCAATCAACAGGTGTACAGATTCCTGAGCCTATTGGGCTCTATCATATCTACACTCGAAACTGTGTATGGAGTCAGCCTCCGCCACATCACTTCCTAATGCTTTCCATTTGTCAACCACTCTGATACTAAAAAAGTTCTTTCTAATATCTCTGTGGCTCATTTGGGCACTCAGTTTCCACCTGTGTCCCCTTGTGCGTGTTCCCCTTGTGTTAAATAGACTGTCTTTATCTACCCTATCAATTCCCTTCAGAATCTTAAATGTGGTGATTATGTCCCCCCTATCTCTTCTGTCTTCCAGCGAAGTGAGGTTTAATTCCCATAGTCTTTCCTCGTAGCTCATACCTCTCAGCTCGGGTACTAGTCTGGTGACAAACCTTTGAACCTTTTCCAGTTTAGTCTTATCCCTGACTAGATATGGACTCTATGCTGGGGCTGCATACTCCAGGATTGGCCTGACATATGTGGTATACAAAGTTCTGAATGATTCTTTACACAAGTTTCTGAATGCCGTTCGTATGTTGGCCAGCCTGGCAAATGCCGCTGATGTTATCCGCTTGATATGTGCTGCAGGAGGCAGGTCTGGCGTGATATCAACCCCCAAGTCTTTTTCCTTCTCTGACTTCTGAAGAATTTCCTCTCCCAGATGATACCTTGTATCTGGCCTCCTGCTCCCTACACCTATCTTCATTACATTACATTTGGTTGGGTTAAACTCTAACAACCATTTGTTCGACCATTCCTTCAGCTTGTCTAGGTCCTCTTGAAGCCTCAAACAGTCCTCTTCTGTTTTAATCCTTCTCATAATTTTAGCATCGTCCGCAAACATTGAGAGAAATGAATCGATACCCTCCGGGAGATCATTTACATATATCAGAAACAAGATAGGACCGAGTACAGAGCTCTGTGGGACTCCACTGGTGACTTCACGCCAATCGGAGGTCTCACCCCTCACCGTAACACTCTGCTTCCTATTGCTTAGATACTCCATTATCCACTGGAGCACCTTACCAGCTACACCTGCCTGTCTCTCCAGCTTATGTACCAGCCTCTTATGCGGTACTGTGTCAAAGGCTTTCCGACAATCCAAGAAAATGCAGTCCGCCCAGCCCTCTCTTTCTTGCTTAATCTTTGTCACCTGATCGTAGAATTCTATCAGTCCTGTAAGGCAAGATTTACCCTCCCTGAACCCATGTTGGCGATTTGTCACGAAGTCCCTTCTCTCCAGATGTGTTACCAGGTTTTTTCTCACGATCTTCTCCATCACCTTGCATGGTATACAAGTCAAGGACACTGGCCTGTAGTTCAGTGCCTCTTGCCTGTCGCCCTATTTGTTTATTGGGACCACATTCGCCGTCTTCCATATTTCTGGTAGGTCTCCCGTCTCCAGTGACTTACTATACACTATGGAGAGTGGCAAGCAAAGTGCCTCTGCACGCTCTTTCAGTATCCATGGTGAGATCCCATCTGGACCAACAGCCTTTCTAACATCCAGATCCAGCAGGTGTCTCTTGACCTCCTCTCTCGTAATTTCGAACTCTTCCAAGGCCGCCTGGTTTACCTCCCTTTCTCCTAGCACAGTGACCTCACCTTGTTCTATTGTGAAGACCTCCTGGAACCTCTTGTTGAGTTCTTCACACACCTCTCTGTCATTCTCTTTATACCTGTCCTCGCCTGCTCGAAGTTTCAATACCTGTTCTTTCACTGTTGTTTTCCTTCTGATGTGACTGTGGAGTAGCTTTTGTTCGGTCTTTGCTTTGTTTGCTATATAATTTTCAAAACTTTTCTCTGCTTCTCTTCTCACCCTGACGTACTCATTCCTGGTTCTCTGGTATCACTCTCTGCTTTTTGGTGTTCTGTTATTCCGGAAGTTCCTCCACGCCCTTTTGTTCAGTTTCATCGCTTCCATACATGCCCTATTATACCATGGATTCTTCTGTTGCTTCTCGGATTTTTCCCTTTGGGCCGGGATGAACCTGTTTACTGCCTCCTGACTCTTTTGGGTAACATAGTCCATCATACCCTGTACAGACTTATCTCTGAGGTCTGTGTCCCAAGGTATTTCACTTAGGAAACTTCTCATCTGTTCATAATTCCCCTTTCGGTATGCCAGCCTTTCGATTCCTAGTTCTTTTTTGGGGGAGATAAGTCCTAGCTCTACCAGGTACTCAAAGTTCAATACACTGTGGTCACTCATTCCCAAGGGCGCTTCCATCTTAACTTCCCTTATATCCCACTCATTTAGGGTAAATATCAAATCAAGTGTGTGCGTGTGTGTGTGTGTACTCACCTAATTGTGCTTGCAGGGGTTGAGCTCTGGCTCTTTGGTCAGGTGTGTGTGTGTGTGTGTGTGTGTGTGTGTGTGTGTGTGTGTGTGTGTGTGTGTGTGTGTGTGTGTGTGTGTGTGTGTGTGTGTGTGTGTGTGCATGGGGAAATTGTGTAAAACCCTGGTTTGTGTCTCTGAGAGGCTGCAGGATCCGTGTGAGGGCAGTAGCACTTCCGGTTGCAATTCTTTTACCAACTACCAATATATACCAATTCCTTTCTTTTTATTTATGTGACGCATGGTAATGCAAATGGATACAATGAGGACGAAGAAGTACTTCCTCTACCTCAACATGATCGTCCACTTTTGAATGTCAGACGTCTCGTAGAACTATTTGAAAAAGAAACTAACAGGCCCACTCTTCAAAAAACCTATATATTTATTGTGGTGACTGACGATGGTAGAAGCCAAAATGATTCTATAGAACCCTCTTCGTTTGTATCTTTTTATACAAAAGCTAACACCCATGTATGTTAGAACGTCGTCATAAATATATCTTTTAGACTAGATACTTCTGATGAATGCTGACCTAAGATCTATTGTGTCGATAATGCATGGGAATTAGTTTTCCGTAACGCTGGTATGAATATGAGAATAGATATCGGTGGGGGTCAAATTTTCGTTTCATCTGCATGTATCGACCCAGATCACTTTCACTCCCTGGTCTATGAGATTAGATGGCATAGCTAACATCTGTAAAAAGATCTTTGAATCAGGGATAAGAATATCTCCCGGATGAACAGATATATTCATGGCATTTTGCATATTAGGATAGACTTTTTGATCAAAATTAAAACTTGTTATGGCGTGAAACATAAGGCCTAGATTATAAGTATTTTGTGGTCCAGTTTTACTAGAACAAGACACACACAACATATATATATCAGACTTATACTAGAAATATGCGGCTCCAGCATGGAGTCCACATCTAGTCAAACACAAAATGAAGTTAGAAAAGGTTCAAAGGGATGCCACCAAGCTAATGCCTGTGCTGAGGGGTATGAGCTATGAGGAAAGATTAATGGAACCGAGACATGATCATTACCTTATAAATTTCTCAGAGTGATTGATACCCATCCTACTTTCTAGAAAGTACTAAAAATGTTGCCTGTTGTTACAAATAAATTCCACCAGTCTAATAAGCCGCTACAACTTTCCCAAATTGGTTTTAATATATAATATTATATAAAATTTACTTATTAAAAGGGAAAGTTGATAAAAATATTTTGTATGATGTTAAACTCAGTTTTTATTTTGACCAATGTTAACAAGGAGACAGACAAACAGACTAGAAGTGGTAGAAATTATATCGGGAAACGTTATGAATGTTCGAACTGTAATAAAAAATTAAGATGGCCAGACTCCTTGAAGACTCACTTGAAAATACATGAAAAGCTTTATCAATGTTCTGTATGCATGAAATGTTTTAGTAAAAAACGTACCTTGAAAATGCATTTGAAAATTCATACAGGTGAATGTCTTCATAAATGTTCTAAGTGTGGGAGAAATTTTAATTATAAAACCAGCTTAAAGACACATTTAAAAAGACATAAAGGCGAAATGCCTTATAAGTGTCTTATATGCGCTATAGAGTTTGTTAGTAGGGGCCACTTGGATGATCATCTTAATATACATACAAGCATAAAACCTTATATATGTTCTATGTGTGGGAGAAAGTTTACTATTAACAACCACTTGCAGAGACATTTAGAGAAAGAGGCGATATGTATTGAAGAATATAGGTAACAAGTAATTTATTAAACTGATCTATATTGAGGGAGAGACAGGAACAGTGTAAGAGTTTATATTATTTTTAGACGCATTTAGTTTTCTTCAAGTCTTACATCAAGCATTTGGCCTTCAACTTTATATAGGAAAAACAGATTCAATTTGATTTCACAGATTTGAAAAAATTAATGAATGGTCAATTAGAAAACAGGTATAGACCTCGTATGTATGTTCGATGTAATCTAAGTCTGTAAATTCCGATTCTTCGACTTAGTAATATAAAAACATTATGACGACTTTTATTAAACTATTATTCTTTTCAATCTGACTATTCTGATGTCAAAATAACACAATAATTAAACGAGGAACAATAAAAGAATTGGGGTAGTAACGCTAATTCGGAAGTTTTTTTAAATTTATGGGACTTTTTTTAAATTTTTAACTTTTTTTATTTATGTGGTATATAATTTTTTATCTTTATAAAAAATATATAGAATCTTTTAATTTTTATAAAATAAAACTATAATAATATAATTCTCTTTTTTCATATATAAGAAAGGAGTAAATATTTATATATATGTACATATATATAGTATAATCTAACCATGACAAACCGATGGAGAGAAGTCCTACAAAATGAACGTGATAAAGATAAAGTGGGTGAAAGTGATAGAAATTGGCTACCATTACCACCTCATCCCAAGATAAATTATCTCAAGAAACGTTATCAGTGTTCAGATTGTAATAAGAAATTCAGATGGCCAGACTCCCTGAAGGCACACTAAAAAATTCACGAAAAGCCCTATCAATGTTCTGAATGCATGAAAAATTTTACACATAAACGTACCTTGAAAACGCACTTGAAAAAACATACAGGTAAAGATCTTTATAAATGTTCTACGTGTGGAAGAAATTTTAATTATAAAATGTGCTTTAAGAGACATCTTAAAATACACACAGGCAAAAAGCCTTATATATGTCATATATGTGTTAAAGGTTTCTTCCTTAAGATTTACTTGAACGATCATATTAATAATAAACATAAAGGCATAAAGCAATATAAATGTTTTATGTGTAGGAGAAGTTTTATCAGTAACAACATCTTGAAGAGACATTCGAAGAAAGATTTCATATGTACTACAGAATATAGGTAACATTTATTCATGTAACTGAGCAAATGATAAGGTAGAAAAATCATGAGGGAGAGAAGGGAACCGTGTATAGGTTATTATTATTATAATTAGATGCATTCAGTTTTCGACAGGTATTACTATAAAATAAAATAATGTGTTTAGTTAAAGACTAGCCCCAAGCATCTGACCTCCAATGAGACAGACAGATTGACTCAATATTAAAACAAAGAAATCACAATGATGTGATATATCAAAGAGAAAATTGAAGGGGTTAAGGCATGAAATTAAGCCGTTGTGAACAATATGTTATGACCACTAACTAACTCTGACACCCGGGGTGACAGTTATTGGACTTAGAGGTTTTAATAACATACATCTATCTATTCATGATTTCAAACATTGTTCAATAGACGTTTCAAGTACAATATCTTTTAATTGGTTCTTGTCTTTCAAAGTAAATATAACTTCAAACACACATATTTCAAAATACAGTTCTTTATATTAATAAATATATAATATACATAATGTAAATATAATATATTTAATAATATTATATCAATATATATTTGCTTACTTAATGAGAGGGTTTTAAGTTTTCTAATATTTTCATATTTCAAAACTGATTCATTTGAATTTGTTATAATTCCCAAGGAAAAAATAACTATTTAAATGTAACTAATACAGAATTTAGTGCCGAGAGAACAAAATTTAGCACCGAGAACACAGATTTTGTATCAAGAATACTGAATTTAGTACCGAGTTTGCCAGTCAAAGAAACCAAAAAATTATGACATTTTAGAAAAGTAACTTTTTTGTAATAATTTTCATTAGATTTATAATATTTTATATACCAAAAAGACATGATAAAACTAGAAAAAATCCTTTACGGCCACTTTTTATTGACTTTTATTACAATTTATTAAGACAATTTTATGCAATAAGGAGATATTATTGTTTAGGAGTAACTTGTTTTCATGATTTTTATATATTATTTTGAAATATTTTTGTGAAGATAAAATTATGAAAGGTTTCTCCAGGTATATATAATATAAATTTATTTCCAGTTGATTAATTTTATGAAACAAATTTTATATGTGTTGTGTATGTTTCATAAATTTATATAATATTTCTTATTGTATTAACAAAATTTTATATATATATTTACATAACAAAATTTGAAGTCTATACTGGAGGTCTTTAACTCGTAAAATATATTATTTGTGGATAATAAAACCCAAAAACTATTTTTGCCGGATATTATAAAATGCTCAATTTTATTTTTGTCAAGATATTTTATATAATAAATTAAATAATTTGTTCTAAATTAAATGTAAAATTTGTCACCTAAAAAACAAAGTATTTACTTTTGGTATTTACTTAGCAAAAATATATTTTTTGTGAAATAATACCACCAAATCTATATTTTTTAAATAATTTTGAATGTATTTTATAGAATCAATTATAATTTTAAAAAGTTACCCTTGAATGTGAGATACAGAAGATAAAAAAACTATTAATGAGATTTGGTATTTACGTTTATGGATCATGTCGTAACAGCAGTTGTGGTTTAAATGATTTTTCGCACTTATCCAAACATGGCATGATAAAGGATATTGAAATGTATAAGTATTTGACTATTATTATTATTATTATTATCAACAATTTATACAGATTTGTACATTATGTCGGCATTTGGGGGTACACCTTTGACCGTATCTCTGGCAAATACATCTGTGATTCATACACGGAAAGAGTTTACAATGACACACTAGAATCTTCCTATAGCGATAATCACTTAGAAAATAATCAGACTGTCTTCAAACGACTTCTCGAAGACCTACTGTCTGGCTCTTATTAATTTGATTTGGTATAATTCTGTCTACACATTTATCGAAGTCATTCCTAGAAAGATACTGATCGATGGTTCCAAATTTGGTGGCCACACGATATAAATCTCTCCGGTAATTAATTTCCATAACTATTCCACTGATGGTACGCATCCCCATCTTAGATTCTCTGTCTGCTTTAGGGATTATGACATTAACTGCGGCGTATAAACTTATAGGTGTTGTAACAAACTAGGCTGGTTGTAAGAATTATCCAGAGTGGTTTATCGACAAAAGAGAATGGGAAGCTGAGCCCGTGTGGTGACCCGGGTCCTGACCCCAGGGGAATTCGCGGTGAAAATAATCGACGCCTTGTTCATAGCTGCGTATAATGAATCATCCTATACTATTCAGTAAGTTAGAGAAATTAGCCTTTATTCATTTTGTATTAAAATTGTATTGTATAATATTACTGGGTACAATATCAAGAGTATTCTAATTATTGAGTTAGTCACCATCAGTGACATCACGAATCAGATCTAAGTTGTAAGGCGGAGTGACCGGGCGGTCATAGGTCATCAGAGTTGACGATGTCCACTATTTTCTCAAAGTTCAAATAACCATTTTGGTGATTGGGAACAGCTCTGCCGTTAGATGCTTGTGTAATTTAATTTCAGTAAAATAATTCAACCAGTCTGGATCAATTCAGTACAAACAGAGGTTAATTGTTATAACTTAAACCTGGCTAAGTAACTGGGTAAGCGATGCGGAACAATACAATGCTCTAGTCTGGGGTAGATCAGACGAGGAGAGATCAGTGTGGAGTCCAGATCAACTGGGGGAAGTAAACCATCTTACCTCTCCCCCAAGACCAGCCCAACATCTTTAGCTGGTAAAACATAGAGGTATAGTTGCTATTGTTATTTATAGGGATAGTCAACTCATTGCCATTCAGGTCAAGTAGGGAGTGTTAAAGTGACAGGGAGTGAACATATTTAGATTTTGTTTTAGTTTCTTTTAATAAATTAATTAGTTAATATTTTGCATTTTTATTATTTCCATGTATTTGTTATATGTCCAGTATGTGAACTTGTCCTGGTCACGTGGTCCACACGAGGCAGAGTTGGATTGGGCGCCGATTCTAACACCAAATCGGAAGTCATCTTTACCGTGTAATTTATTCCACACTCAAGGTCTTCGGTTATAGTGGGGATCAAGCCCCAAGGTTGATTAATTAGCATGATCGATCCAGACCTCGATCATTGCTCTGTGTTACTGGTCTGGTGGTGGCGGCGGAGGCGACTCTAGGGTTTTGCTCAAAGCCTAGGTCACGTCATACGGGTTGTAGAATCCTAAGTCGGTCAATCGTTTTAGGACCACGTGGCGTGGAGTTGGCTTTACTAAAAGTTTTGGAGTCCCTTGTAGAGAATAAAAAAGTAAGAATACGGGTAGAGGGGGAGTAGAAGGAAAGATAAGTAGAGAAACCCCTCCCCGTGTTACAATGGTGCCCAGCGGTGGTTTCAACAATTTTGTTTGAAATTGTTGAAAGGCTCACGCGTCTAGCTATTCGAACACGTGCGTGGATGCTAAGGAGACAGCCGTGGGCCAGGATTAGCAGTGCGCCTCACAACAGTGCGTTTGAGTGGGGATCGGCGAATCTTGGGTCATGCGGGCTGATATGATTAAGGTTTGAAAGTTTTCGAAAGGACAATTCATGTAAATAAATTGAAAAAATATCATGCTAGAGAGGAATTAGAACTGCCTTCAGCGGGTCTAGTTCCTGACTCAGCAGTGCTGACTCATGGCTTCACCGACGAGTCAGAAGATGAGGATGACCCTCTGTCATCGCTCATCAGTAGTCAGGTGCAGTCTCGCCACCCTATGGTGACGAGATCTCGCGCTGTACAGTAAAGTAACTTCCTTGGTTAGTATAATTTAGTATTCATTAGATTTTCCTGTAAAGGCAATGAGGTGTACTATGTCTATACTTGACTCAGGTAGCAACTTTTACCGTGCTCTGGGGTTCCACCTCCACCAAACCCAGAGTATATCTATGCTTCCGCTGTGTTGTGTCTGTCTGTTCCCAGGTCTGATTGGTACACCGACCCAGTTGTTCCAGCCACACGGGAACCCTTGTCTGTAAAGACCAAGGGGGGAGGCACGTTACACAAAGCTCTCCTCCCACCAGACCCAGTAACCCATACATCAGTTACTTTGGGGATGAGTGACTGTCCAAGAGTCACCCGGCCGACGCCTCACGTCACTAACGAGGTTGTCAGGGCCAGCGAGCTGTCCACATTATAGCAGTCACCGGAGGTGCCATATAACGCCGGGGTAGCTGTCTCGAGATCACCACTACCCACCTGCGGCGTCATCAAGACTGCAGCCATTCCAGCAGTGTTGGAGGAAAGGTCAAGACATGGAAAGCACGTAGCAGTACTCAAGAATTTCGCCGGAAGATTAATGATTACGTCATCTGAAGTAACAAGAAAGCAGAACTAAGGCGGTCACAGGTGGAAGGCACGGTTTCCCTACAGAGTACCGGGATTCGCCAATAGAAGGTCGCAAAATTGTCTCCTTTGGCCTAAAGTCGGCGGTACGAGGGTATACACAGTTGGTGTTTACGGCCTAGTAACCTGGTGACATTAAGAAACGCCGGAGATTTTTTTTTTTTTTTGAGATATATACAAGAGTTGCTACATTCTTGTACAGCCACTAGTACGCGTAGCGTTTCGGGCAAGTCCTTAATCCTAAGGGTCCCTGGAATACGATCCCCTGCCGCGAAGAATCGTTTTTTCATCCAAGTACACATTTTACTGTTGCGTTAAACAGAGGCTACAGTTAAGGAATTGCGCCCAGTAAATCCTCCCCGGCCAGGATACGAAACCATGACATAGCGCTCGCGGAACGCCAGGCGAGTGTCTTACCACTACACCACGGAGACTGCTACGGAGATGACGTGAGCAATGATGGAAGACAAGATTCACCTGTTCTGCAAACAAGCAACCCGCCTCTACGACCTTCTGACACCACTCCTGCTAAGAGACACCGTTGGTACACCCAGTCCTGCTCTGCTGTGGTCATCTGCGACGTCAAGTTTAACATCAAGACTGCCGTGTGAACTGTGATTGATATGAAGGCGTGTGGACTGTCGACAGCAAGATTAATGGCCGAAGTAACAGTATTCTACAGCTGTCAGTAGGCTCAGGAATCTGTACACCAGTTGATTGACAGTTGAAAGGCAGGACCAAAGAGCCAAAGCTCAACCCCCGCAAGCACAATTAGGTGAGTACAATTAGGTGAGTACGAGGACAGCAACAAGACTTGTATAGATGAACTGCAGAGGGCAGCAACTATAGCTCATAGAATGAGAGCGAAGCTGCTGGTCATGAGGGACCTAAATCACGGAGAGATAGATTGGGAAACGAGGAATCCCCATGGCGGGGAGGAGACCTGGGGAGCGAAGCTGGTAGACGTTATTGACAGGAATTTCCTAACACAGCATGTGAAGGAAGATACTAGGGAAAGAGGAGGGAATATGCCCAACCTATTAGATCTCATTTTCACCCAGAATGTAGAAGACATCGAGCAGTTGGAACATGAAATACCACTATGAGCCAGTGACCATTCTGTCCTAGTTTTTGACTACATGATGGAGCTTAAAATTGTGACCAAAGGACAAGAGGTCCGGGAAAGGAGACTTGATTACAGAAAAGGGGACTACAGAAGGATAAGGGACTACCTGGGATAAGTGCAGTGGGAGGAGGAACTTAGAGGAAAAACAGTGCAAGGTATGATGAACCAAGTCATATTGAAATGCAAGAAGGATGAAGAGAGATTTATTCCAACAATAAAGGAAAAAAGCAGGAGGGAATATAATAACCAATGGTTTAATAGACAGTGTCAGGAAGCAAAGGTGAGAAGGAGGGAGTGGAGGAAGTACAGAAGACAAATGACAGAGGACAACAGGATTAGATGTAACAGAGCTAGGAATGATTACATTAACATAAGATGAGTGTCGGAAAGAAATTATGAGAATGATATTGCAGTCAAAGCGAAAAAGCAACCTAAATTACTACATAGCCATATAAGAAGGAAGATGTCGGTAAATGACCAAGTGACAAGACTGAGGAAAACAGAAGGGGCATATACAGAAAGCGACAAGAAAATCTGCGAGGTACTGAATGCAAAATTCCATGGAGTGTTCACAACCGAGCCTGAGCAGCTTCCATTGTTAGAAGCGATTACCCTAGATGCAAGACTATCAGATATAGAGGTGACAGCAGAGGAGGTAATGAAACAGTTGACAACACTGGATGCAAATAAAGCTGTTGGACCAGACAAAGTATCACCGTGGATACCTAAAGAGGCAGCGCAGGCTCTCAGCGTGCCTCTGGCAATGATTTTAATGAATCACTTATGTCGGGAGAATTGCCCAGTTGCTGGAACAAGGCAAATGTCGTACCGATTTTCAATAAAGGTGATAGGGAGGAGGCACTTAACTACAGACCCGTATCACTGACAAGCATCCCCTGCAAAATACTTGAAAGAATAATTAGGCTAAGACTTGTTGAGCACCTGGAGAGCATTGGGTTTGTAAACAAGCACCAACATGGGTTCTGGACAGTGAAATCATGCCTAACAAACCTTTTAGAATTCTATGATAAAGTAACAAGGATAAGGCAGGACAGAGAAAGCTGGGCAGACTGCATATTTCTTGACTGCCAAAAGACCTTTGATACAGTACCGCACATGTGACTACTATACAAACTTGAGAGGCAGGCAGGAGTAAGCGGAAAGGCCCTAGTATGGGTGAAGAACTACCTAACAGGAAGGAGCCAGAGGGTAATGGTAAGGGGCGAGAAGTCGGACTGGCGAACAGTAACAAGTGGAGTACCTCAAGGATCGGTGCTGGGACCAATCCTCTTTCTAATTTACGTAAATGATATGTTTACAGGAATGGAATCATACATGTCAATGTTTGCAGATGACGCAAAATTAATGAGAAGAGTTGTGACAGACGAGGATTGTAGGATCCTCCAAGAGGACTTAAACAGGTTGCAGAGATGGTCAGGGAAATGGCTACTGGAGTTTAACACCAGTAAATGTAAAGTTATGGAAATGGGATCAGGTGATAGGAGACCAAAGGGACAGTACACAATGAAGGGGAACAGCCTACCTGTAACGATGCGTGAAAGAGACCTGGGAGTGGATGTGACACCAAATCTAATTCCTGAGGCACATATAAATAGGATAACGACAGCAGCGTACTCTACACTGGCGAAAATTAGAACTTCATTCAGAAACCTAAATGAGGAAGCCTTTAGGGCGCTTTACACTGCCTACATGAGACCCGTCTTAGAGTATGCCGCGCCATCATGGAGCCCCCACCTGAAGAAACACATAAAGAAACTGGAGAAGGTTCAGAGGTTTGCGACGAGGCTTGTCCCAGAGTTACGAGGGATGGGATATGAAGAGCGTCTGCAGGAACTGATCCTTACGACACTAAAGAAAAGAAGGGAGAGGAGATATGATAGGGACATATAAAATACTCAGGGGAATTGACAAAGTGGAAATAGATGAAATGTTCACACGTAATAATAACAGAACGAGGGGACATGGGTGGAAACTGGAAACTCAGATGAGTCACAGAGATGTTAGGAAGTTTTCTTTTAGCGTGAGAGTAGTGGAAAAATGGAATGCACTTGGGGAACAGGTTGTGGAAGCAAATACTATTCATACTTTTAAAACTAGGTATGATAGGGAAATGGGACAGGAGTCATTGCTGTAAACAACCGATAGCTGGAGAGGCGGGATCCAAGAGTCAATGCTCGATCTTGCAAGCACAAATAGGTGAGTACACACACACACACACACACACACACACACACACACACACACACACACACACACACACACACACACACACACACATTCACTATGCCATGTCGTGGCATTGTCGACTTAGGTGTGTCAGGGATCATCCTGGGAGTAAGTTCGAACCCTCATCAAAGCCACTTGTGGATTTTTTCATTTGATGCATTCATTTGATACTGTGATTTCTGATGTGAATAACAAGACCAACAACTGAGAAGTATATACATCGTTTTCTTTTCAGCCATTTTTTGGATGAAACAAAAACTACCTTTTATCCCATTGGGGGAAGCCCTAATATTCATGGCTGACTGACTGATGGAGGCTGACGAACCGGAAAATGATGTTCTTTATGAGGTTTCCTCAAGTGATGAAGATATTTCGAGTGAGAGTGAGGATGAGAGTGATGAAGAAGCCCCAGCCCCGCCACGCGGTAACCGCACGTGTCCGGTACCAAAGAGGGCTAGGCTGGGTGATGAGTGGAATCGTAGCAATACTCCTCCCATCGTTGATGACTTTACTGCAACCCCAGGCCTAACAATTCCACTACCTGCTACTCCATTGCAGTTTTTACAATTATTTTTCACTAGAGCAGTGGTTGAATACTTAGCGTATGAAACAAATTTGCATGCCACACACATCATACAACTCATGGCTGAGTCAGCAAGAAAAACGTGGAAACCAGTGTCGGTGAAAGAAATGGCCCGATATTTGGCCCTGTGCATACTGATGGGCATAGTGAAGATGCCTACAATGAGGATGTACTGGCAGACGAATCAGATGTGGCATTGTCGATTCTTCAACTTGTTTATGTCGTCTGCTCGGTTCCAACACATTTCTAAGTTCTTCCACATGTATAACAAAAAAGGCGTTCAAGTGAATAATAGTGACCGATTGATAAAAGTTACACCACTAATGGACTATTTTTCAGAAAAATTTGAATCTGTATATATCCCCAAAAAAGAATTGAGTCTCGATGAGGGTACAATGGCTTGGCGAGGCCGCCTCTCTTTCAAGGTCTACAATCCCAACAAGCCTGATAAATATGGTGTAAAATTTTATGTTGGCCGAAGGGAAATCAGGCTATATATATAAATTTGATGTGTATTGTGGAATTGGAAAAACGACAGTGGAAACCGTGATGGGGTTGATGGCGCCCCTAGTCAACAAGGGTTATCATTTGTATATGGATAATTACTATAACTCGGTAAGCCTAACAGAACAATTACGTGAAGTTGGTGTTTACACATGTGGCACACTTAGACTCCAACGTGGCGCCCCCAAGGATCTGCAACAAGTTGTAAAGGGTAAAATGGCAACCGACACGACCGTATACATGCGTAAGGATAACACCTTTGTTATAGTTTGGAAGGACAAGCGCCCCGTCTCTGTCATCACCAATATCCACAATGCCGACACTACTCAAGCACAGCGCAGGAAACGCGTTCTTAAAGGTGACGGGAGAACTGGAGTAGAAATTGTGAAAATGAACAAACCCAAGGCCATAGTGGATTACAATAAGTTCATGAAAGGTGTTGATCATTTTGATCAAATGGTCAAATATTATGAGTTTGCAAGAAAAACCCACAAATGGACCAAGAAGATCACTTTCTATTTTCTGCAAATGGCCATGCACAATGCATACGCATTGTATAACCACTACTCAACAGATACAAAAAAAAACTAACACTATTAGAGTTTCACGCAGTAGGAATAAAAGCCTTATTGGCGTGGAACAGCAAGGAATGGCCAACAACAACAAGTATACCACATGTTCCCGACATAGATGCCAGCGCAGCTCCTCCTGCTGACGCGGCAGTTTCAACACCTGGGCCATCTGGTGCGAGGCGTCCTCTGTTCACCTCAACACCTAAAGCCCACTCATCAACCACAAATTCTGAAATGGACATTGAGGACATAGAACCACTTGATGTTTCTGATTTCATAGAAGATTCTACTACAAATTTGGTGGTTCCTGTAGAAGACAATATTCTTCCAGTGAATCCAAAAAATACAAGAATTATAGATTCAAAACAACGTCTCAACTACAAGTTGACGCATGAACTCGTGCACTTGGCTAAAAAAAAAAAGATGCCGTGTTTGTTACAAGTCTAGCAAAAGGAGGGACGTGATATATGGATGTAAAACTTGTGATGTGGCACTGTGCGCTGCGCCTTGCTACACAAGGTACCACCGAAAAAAGATATTTTGGGTGGAGAAAAAATAACCACCGGCAACAGCTTCACTCCACCTAAGAAACATCAGATGAGCAACTTCAGGATCAGAAGCCTGAAGATGGTGGAGTGAAGAAAAAATGCTCAACTGTTGATCTTCAATCAACATAGACAGGGTAAGTACACCTATTTTGAATTTTTTATCATCTATAAGAAGTTATATTATATACGTTTTGTAGAGAATTTATTTGCGAATTTTTTGGTACCAGAATGAATATTATATCACATAAACTTCTATGAGTAAAAAAAATAACACAAAGTATGTTTGGGGGTGTGGCTCTGGGTGTGGCGGGTGTGGCTCTGGGTGTGGCGGCCGTGTGGCAGTGGGTTCCCTTTAGCCGTTGATATATCCAACACGTGGGAAATATTTGTATGTGTTATGTATATGTCTGTGTAGGGAATTTTACTGCGATCACTGTCATACAAATTATAAAATGTTTCAACAAGTATAAACATGACAAACATCAAACGAACGAAAACAATGCGTTCGTTTCTGCCGCGAACGCATACTGAGCGACGTGGTTCTATATTTGGCGCTTCTCTTACACATGCTTTGTACAAATGTTATACCTTTCATCTTATAGAAAATTTTATTGCGAACACATTGGTATAAAAAAGAAATACGTACCTAGAAAAGTAGGGTCAGGAAACGTATAAATGTATAAACTTTCCAAGCATGATTTCCCCCCTGTGTTTTCGCCAGTGCGCTCGCGGCTAACTACTTTCCACTTCACACACTCTTGCGGGTGGGCAATTACCTATATTAAACATTCATATGCATATGTCCGTGTAGAGACTTTTATTGCGATTACAATGATACCAAAATTACCGATGTAGGACAACTGTAGGCTTCGCAACCATTAAGAGAGTGGAAACATTTTGTTGCTGTTTGGCGCTCTCGGCGAGTGATCTGCATAGTTTTTTATTTGGTGTTGATACTCCTTATGCTTGGGCGGCATTTTATAGGTATGCTCTTATAGACAATTTCATTGCGAACACAGGGATACCAAATTTAAATACGTGCGCCTTCAATTATTGTCAGGACAGTCAAAAGAGTGTACACTTTTTCGGTCTTACGCGTAGGCGCGCGAAGTGCCGAAAGCATCTAGGGTATTGATTTTTTTTGAGCGCCGAGAGCGCGAAAGTGTTATTATTGAAAAATTAATTAAATGTAAAATTAAAAAAAAATAAAAGTAAATTGCTTTTACCACGATGACACATACTCCACTTTCGTTAATAACAACCACATCAACAAAGAATACGTAAATCCTCAACAACTGCCTCAGTTATTACCCCAGCCGCATATTGCAGAGTTGAGAACAGCTAACAGAATACATGAAGATTCTTACTGGGGTCCAATAACAACTACTCATGGGCTCACAACCGAGCCTGAGCAGCTCCCATTGTTAGAAGAGATTACCCTAGATGAAAGACTATCAGATATAGAGGTGACAGCAGAGGACGTAATGAAACAGTTGACAACACTGGATGCAACTAAGTCGGTTGGATCAGACAAAGTATCACCGTGGATACTAAAAGGGGCAGTGCAGGCCCTCAGCGTGCCTCTAGCAATGATCTTCAATGAGTCACTTATGTCGGGAGAATTGCCCAGTTGCTGGAAGAAGGCAAATATTGTACCGATTTTCAAGAAAAGTGATAGGGAAGAGGGACTTAACTATAGACCTGTATCACTGACAAGCATCCCCAGTAAAATACTTGAAAGAATAATTAGGCCATGACAAAAGCTCATGGTATTGGGGGTTCAATATCCAGTTGGATAGGGGAATGGGTATACCAAAGGAAACAGAGAATTAGTATTAATGGGTTAAGTGAGAGTGGAAAAATGTTGTAAGTGGAGTGCCTCAAGTCTCTATCCTGGGACCTCTGTTATTCATAATATATAAAAATGATTTAGATTCAGGTTTGAGCAGCAATATTTAAAAAATTGTCGATGATAAAAAAAATCAGGAGGGAAATAAACACGGAAAACGACTCACTATCCCTTCTAAAACGATCTAAATAGGATTTTGAAATGGCCAAAAGATTGGCAGATGGAGTTTAATACTGTCAAATGTAAGGTTTTGAGGCTACATAGTGATGATAGAGTTACAAAATACGAGCTAGATGGTGTTGAGATTGCAAAGTCGGATTGCGAATGGGATCTGGGAGTTATGTTTAGTAAGAATTTGAAACCAAAAAATCAGTGCATAAATGTTCATAATAAGGCGAATAGGACACTGGGATTTAGTAATCAAAGCGTTAGTAACAAGACACCTGGTGTTGTTCTTCAGCTATATCTTGCTCTGGTTAGGCCCCATTTAGATTATGCAGTTCAGTTTTGGCCGCTGTACTATAGAATGGATATAAATTCACTTAAACGTGCCAGCGTAGGATGACAAAGTTAATCCCCCAAATTAGAAACCTGTCATATGAAGAGAGATTAACAAAGCTTAAATTGCATTCACTGGAAAGATGAAGAGGTAGGGGTGACATGATAGAGGTTTACAATTGGAGGAATGGACATAACAGGGGTGGATATTAATAGGGTATTAAAAGTAGCAGCACAAGACAGAAAACAATACAATGGGTATAAATTGGTTAAGTTTAGATTTAGGAAAGATCTGGGTAAATACTGGTTCGGTAATAGGGTTTTTGATTTGTGGAACCAGTTACCACATAACGTGGTTGAGGTGGGGCCCCATGATTGTTTCAAATGTAGGTTGCATATGTAAATGAGTGGGATTTTGTGATTATAAATAGGAACTGCCTCATATGGGCCAATAGGCCTTCCGCAGTTATCTTTATTCATATGTTTTTATCAGGCCACCACACCACTATTACCACACCAGCCTTGCCACAATACCACACCACCATTACCACATCAACCCACCACACAACCCATGACACTACCACACAACCCCACCACACTACCAAATCACACAACTACACAACCCCACTACACTTCCACCACACCATAACCCCTACCACATCACCACAATATACTACCTCAACACGTCCACAACCACCATCAAAACTAGTACCGCACTACTACCAAACCACAACTACAAAACTGCAACTACTACACTACACCACTGCACCATATTACCTCACCACACCACCAGATCATCACTCTATCATCACTATCACACTACACTACCATGCACACCACAACCATCAATCACTACCACCAACTACGACCATCACCCACCACTGCCACCAACTTTCTTGGTGTTCTTGGTGAGTCAATGAAATTAACTCACCAAGAACAACCAACACCATGGATTCTCCATTAAGTGAAAATAATTTATAAAATATGTTGAACTCTCCCTAATTATGCTCCTGTTTTATTTTTACTGTAGAAATGTAGAGATATATTTTTGAATATATCTACTTTTTTTAATTAATTGTGGAGTACCACCTCAAGCTGGAAGAAGGGGACTCTTAGCCTTGGAGGAAATCACACAACTCATTAGAGGGAATGTTTAGATCCCCTCTAATACAGTTTCTGTGAGCTTTTCTCCTGCCACTCCCTTCCTTTTGTCGAGCTTTATTAAATATTTAAAGGCTACAAGATTTATATTCGTTATTACAATGGGATTAAAGGTAATATATCTCTTGGAGCTCCTCCGCTCCGGACAGGAACCGAGGATGCAGCAGGCGTTTCCCCTCTGGATCGCCACATTGAAGCAC
The DNA here is from genome assembly GCF_040958095.1 of Procambarus clarkii. Taxonomy (NCBI): domain Eukaryota; kingdom Metazoa; phylum Arthropoda; class Malacostraca; order Decapoda; family Cambaridae; genus Procambarus; species Procambarus clarkii. Next base: position 3,213,890 of record NC_091229.1, read on the forward strand.
TGAAACAGGAAACTGGAAGCCCATGGATCTCTGGTGATGTTAATGAGCCTGGAAGTCAATTCTTTAAGGAATCCCAAGGCACTCCTACCCCAGGGGCCATGTGTCTCAGATGCTATGGGAACAAAGGTGTATTGACCTTCTAGTTTCTAGTACTTGATTGATTTTGCCATTTCGCTGTGGTTGGCCGTCACACCTGCTTGATCAGCACTGAAGCATATGTAGGTGTCAGCCAGGGTGGATACATAAATGTAGTCCAACATTAGTAAGTAAGTAATTATCAAAAGAAGGCACCAAACCGGGAAGGCTATGTAGCACCACCAAATGTGCAGAATAATCAGAGGGCGCTAAATATCACCAAGGATGCCAATACGGGAACAAAAACGCATAAGGCGAACGATATCAAAAGTATCCGAATCACCAAGAATTCTATTGAGGGACAGGTGAAAGCGAGGGGCAGTCGGAAAGCAAGACACACGCTCGTCCTGGAAGTCAGGACATTCAAGAAGGACATGCATGACCGTAAGAGGGACAATGCAACTAGGACAATAAGGAGCAACGCGGCGCTCCATCAAGTGACCATGGGTTAAGCGAGTATGGCTAATACGCAATCTCGCCAGAGCTGTTTCCCATCACCGGTTACGGTGGTAGGAGGACGGCCACGAGTAAACACAACATTTAAGAGTATGTAGCTTGTTACCAGTAACAGACGACCAAGAAGCCTGCCAACGGGTAAAGACGGAGGAATGGATAACCGGGTAAAAGTCAGAATATGGAATACCTTTACCAGAGATGGGACAAGAGCGGACAGCTTCCTTGGTGGCAGCATCTGCACGCTCATTTAAAGACACACCAATATGGCTGGGAACCCAACAAAACTCAACCGACTTAAATTTACTGTGAACAAGAAACAGCCAATGCTGGATCTCGACAACTACTGGATGAACCGGATTAAAGGACCCGAGAGCCATGAGGGCACTACGAGATTCAACAACAACTACAAAGGAAGACTTACAACGAGAAAGCCGGAGACGAAGAGCATGGAGAATAGCATAAAGCTCCGCTGTAAAGATGCTAGTCTCCGGAGGTAAGCGACACATATAAGTGCGATCAGGAAAAACAACAGAGAAGCCAACACCATTTGCAGACTTAGACCCATCGGTGAAGACAGAAACGGAGCGGGAGTGAGAAGAAAAGTGCTCGAGGAAAAGGCGTTTTAGAACCGTAGGAGGGGTAAAAGCTTTAGTGATACGGGTCAAGGATGTACAAAACCGGGGAAGAGGGACTCTCCACGGGGGCAAAGAAGGAACAACACGAGGAGAAACATCAGAAATACGAACGGAAAGAGAATCCTGTAGGCGAGATAACCGGACAGAAAGAGGGAGGTGGTGAAGAGGAACAGGAACCGCAGGAGGGGTAAAAGTTAAAGCACGACAGAGGTGAGAGGAAGGATGTTGCAAGGACCGCGCAAGATAGCGTAGACAGTAACGATCACGGCGGTCCTGGAGAGACAGGAAGCCAGTGTCAACATACAAGCTAAGGATGGGAGTCGAACGAAAGGCACCAGAACTGAGGTGCAACCCAGTATGGTGCAAAGCATCAAGACGGCGAAGAGTAGAAGGAGAAGCAGACGAGTAAGCAGGGCAACCATAATCGAGCTTAGACAGGACGAGAGAGGAATGTAAAGCAAGGAGAGTGCGCCTATCTGCCCCCCAAGAAGTATAGGACAAGACCCGAAGGAGGGTAAGGGCCTTAGAGCACTCAACACGGAGGTAAGAGATATGGGGAGACCAAGACAAACGAGTGTCAAGGAATAACCCCAAAAGCTTCGCGGAATCTTTGTACTCAAGGGGATGACCATAAAGTGACAAAGAGGGACGAAGAACGACCCGTTTCCGCGTAAAAGTCATGGCACAAGTCTTAGTAGTAGAGAACTTGAAGACATGATCGGTGGCCCAAGACGACATGGCATCAATTGCAAGTTGAAGCCGGCGCTGAAGGAGAGGCGAATCATCACCCTGACAGCAAAGGGTAAGATCATCGACATAGAGAGCGGAGAAGACACCAGAAGGAAGAGAGGAAAGAAGACCATTGAGGGCAACCAGAAAAAGAGTAGTGCTCAGAACACAACCCTGGGGCACACCTTCGTATTGCTGAAAAGAGGCAGAGAGAGCGGTACCAAGGCGCACCCGAAAGGAACGACGAGAGAGGAAGCTGCGGAGAAAGAGAGGCAGGTGACCACGAAGGCCAAAAGAATGAAGTTGAGATAGAATATGATATCGCCAAGTGGTGTCGTAAGCCTTTTCCAGGTCAAAAAGGACGGCAACAACGGAGGTCTTCGCTGCAAAAGCAGTACGAATATAGACCTCAAAGTTCACCAGGACATCTGTCGTGCTGCGGCACTTGCGGAAACCAAATTGAGAAGGGGAGAGGAGGTGATGGTGGTCCAGGAACCACATCAGAAGAACGTTAACCATACGTTCAAAGAGTTTGCAGACACAACTTGTGAGAGCAATAGGGCGAAAGTACTTAGGGGAAGTACCCAGGGACCCCGGATTGCGAACAGGGAGGACAACGGCATCGAGCCAGTCCTCAGGGACTGACGACGACTCCCAGATCCGATTATACACACTCAGTAAATACTGAGACGTGCACGGAGGGAGATGGCGAAGCATCTCATAATGAATACAATCGGAGTCCGCCGCCGTAGAACCGCAGAGGGCCAAGGCAGAACGAAGTTCAGAGAGAGAGAAGGGATCATTATAGGGAAGCTGAAGATGAGTGCACAAATCTAAAGGACGAGACTCAAAGACAGGTTTACGAAGAAGGAAAGATTGGGGAAGATGAAGACCAGAGCTAACAGAAGAAAAGTGCGAACCCAGTTCGGAAGCGACCTGCAACGGGTCCGCCACAAGAGTATCATGGAGGTGAAGGACCGGTGAAACATCGGGAACGAACTTACCCGCAATCTTGCGGATACGCCTCCAGATCTGGGTCAGAGGGGTTTCGGACGTAATTGTTGAGACATAAGATGCCCAACATTCACGTTTAGCCATACGGATGGCCCTACGGGCCACCGCACTCGCTTTCCGAAAGAAAAGAAAAGAATCGGTCATCTGCCTACGGCGGTGCCTCTTCCAGGCTGCACGCTTACAGCGGACAGCCCGAGCACAGTCCGCATTCCACCAGGGAACGCACTTCCGTGGACCCCGAGAGGAAGAGCGAGGAATAGAGCGGAGGGCAGCGTTGAAGACAGTGTCATGAAAAAGGAGGAGAGCGCGAGAGAGAGGCAGAAGGGAGAGGTCAGAGAGAGCAGCACTGAGGGTAAATAGGGTCCAGTCCGCCTTAGCAAACTGCCACCACTGCCTCTCCAAACTGAAAGAGAGGGAAGGGTGAAAAGAGAAAAAGGAAACAAGGATGGGGAAATGATCACTTCCATGGAGGTCATCAAGAACCTGCCACGTGAAATCTAAGTAAAGAGAAGAACAGCAGAGAGAAAAATCAAGACAAGAAAGGGTGCGAGTCCGAGAGTCCAAATGAGTGGGCTCACCAGAATTCAGGAGAGACAGGGAAGAAGAGAGGAGAAACGGCTCAAGAAGGCGACCCCGGGTATTAGTCAGAACATCACCCCAAAGAGAATGACGACAATTGAAGTCACCCAGCAGGAGCACAGGCTCCGGCAAGGAGTCTAGGAGGTGTTTCAAATCAGGAAGAGAAAGCGGGACACTCGGGAAGCGATAAATGGAACAAACTGTGTGCCATTTCCCCACAAAGATACGAGCAGCAGAACAATGGAGAGGCGAAGGAAAAAGTAAAGGAACAAATGGAACATCAGTGCGAATCAATAGAGCAGAAGAATTAGGAGCCCCAGCAACGGCTGGGGTGGGGGGGGAGAGAAAGGAATAGCCACGAAAACAACCAGGACGAGCACCAAGCATCGGCTCCTGGAGACAGACACAAAGGGACGAAAACCGCGAAATCAGAAGTTGGAGTTCGAGGAAATTTGCGTAATAACCTCGAACGTTCCATTGAAGAATGGACAACGACGAGAAGAGAAAGGACAAAAACAGAGAACAAGGAAGAAACAAAGGCGAAAGAGCAACAGAGAACATTAAAAAATATCAGGGTCGGGATCAGGGTCAGCAAAGTCAGGGTTAGGGGGCATGGGTAAACTGAGCAAAGACGGAGGGAAGGAAACGGGAGAACAGATCAGAGGTGGGCGGGTGGGGTCCGGAGGAGGAGGAAGAGAAGGAGACAACGGAGAGGAGCAGTCAAGGACAGCAGCAGGAAGAGGGGGAGTAGAAAGAGGGGAGCGCACCCCAGCAAGAGAAGCAACCGAAAGGGAAGCAGGGGCCAAAGAAACCTCCATAGCAGGAACAGGGGGCGCAATTACTGAAACGGGAGGGGAAGGAGCAACAGAGCCAGAAGTAGGAGCTGAGGAAGAAGGCGAAGCCTTCTTACCCGCCGGGGAGGAGGAAGGAGAGGAGCCAGGCTTACGCTTCTGACTTAAAGAGACTGGTGTCCCAGCAACTACGTACCAGGCAACGGATTCCAGTGTCTCGACAGGAGAAGCTGAACGAGAGCACACACGACGACCGTTAGGAGAGCGATGGACATCCGCCTGCACCGCCAGGCGGCGCGGAGAGCCGATAGATGGAGGAAGAGGATGGGAAGGAGGATCGGAGGGGACGAGGAAGAAGACACAGGAGACATGACAGACCGGGTAGAAAGAAAGGGAACCCCAGACAGAGGACCAGAAGGGGGACCCCCTCGGGACAGAACACAAAGAGACAGAGGAGGGGGCAGTGGGCATATCAGGGTCCAAGGCCCGAAAACGGTTGTGAGTCTGAGGAAGGCGGGAAGGACGAGGAGAGGAAGAGCGCAACATGCGAGCGTAAGAGATGTTAGTATAAGGCGGGAGCCGGCGAACCTGGCACCTCGCCTCAGGAAAAGATAAACGTTCCCGGTGCTTCAGGTTGAGGACGGCTGCCTCAAGCTTGTAATGGACACAGGCACGGGAGAAGGTAGGATGGGCCTCACCGCAGTTGAGGCAGCGAGCCTGGGGAGAAGTGCACTCCGACTTAGAGTGACCTTCACCCCCACACAAAGGACAGAGAGAGACAGTCCCAGTGCAGCGGAGGGCACCATGCCCAAACCTCCAGCACTTGTTACAAAGTCGAGGAGAAGGAATATACTCCTGGACAGAGCACCTAGCACCAGCAAGAATGACAGAGGACGGAAGGGTCCTACCATCAAAGGTGATCTTCACAACGCGAAGGGGTTGACGGCGACGACCACGAGGGGGACGAGTAAACGAGTCAACCTGGAGGACAGAATGGCCTAGGGCATCAAGGATATGCCGAATATCATCATGGCAATCCTGCAGATTCCGAACACCGGTTGCAACATGGGGTGGGAGGAGAATAGTGCCAACACTGGCATTCATCTGAACGTTCTTGGAGACCCGAACAGGGATCTCGCCAAGGCAAGATAAGGCTGCCAAGCGGGAAGCTGCATCCAGAGAAGGAGCAGCAACGACACGTGTATCGAGACGAGTGGGGTTGAAAGTAACAGACGCATCCACGGAATCTACAAGATGCCGATGGAGGGAGAAATCGTCAGGAGGCGCAGAATCAAGAGGGAGGAGATCAAAGTATTTGGCCCATGAAGCAGGACCAAACAAGGCCTGATACGCGTCAGCACGGGAAGGAATCGAGCGAGTGCGGCTGAGGCGCGAACGGCGTTGAGAACCCCTAGAGAGAGAGAGGGGTCAAAAGGCGCAGTAGTCACAACGAGAGACTTAGCCGCACCAGGGGAAGAAGTGGTCACCACTGGGGGCTGGAGGCTCGACCCAACCACAGAGGAGGGAGGGGAGCTGGGGGAAGAAGTCAGGACGGTCAAAGGAGGAGCAAGGTCGGGGCCCAACGCAGCGGGAGCTACAGAGCCTGGTCTTCCATTACAAGCCGACTCAGGGGCTTGGTCGCCCACCCCATGAGCCTGAGAGGGTACAACGGAAACATTCATCAACAGAGACGAAGAGAAAGAAATTCATCTACGAATGTGCCCCCATACCCACCATGGAGCCACAATTAGAAGCAGGACACCCAACAGGAAGCTATCGCCGATCATGCCGGGGCCCCCTAGGGGTGCGTCGTGAGTATACGCCCCACAAACGCCACCTTAAGAACCGTCAGTCCGTCGAGATCGGGTTCAGCGACAAAAGGGGGATTGACAATAAAAGGTTCCCCTCGCTTGAGACGTTGGGTACTACAGTTCTACGGGTGCAAGAGTATGCTTCCTCAAGCACCCGGGCGTCAAAATAGAAGAAGTCCAAAGAAATAATCCAAAACAAGCAAAAGGTCGGCAGGAAACGACAAGCAGATAGGAGAAGAGGGGGGAGAAAAACGAAACATAAGGAAAAGGAAAAGCGATCCGGCACAATTAGAGAAGACAGCAGCAGGAGTGCAAGGCCAGAAAAGGACAGAGGACTGCCCCACGGAGCATCACACTCCGGCAGCCGTCCACCAAGCCCCCTCACGACGCCAACGGGCCGGATGGGGAGGGGGAGTCCAACATTAGTTGTCTGCCACTCTTCCAGGGGTATATTGTGATGCCATGCAGGCGACGTGTGGGGTCATCCGAGTTTTGGCCTTCTAGGATGTGAGGTTCTCTCTCTGCTGGGCACTGAGCTGAAACAAGGCTCCTCTTGATTTCATTGACCTCGTTGTGTCTTGCATGCCAGCCCTTGGATTTTTCGCAGTGCAACCCTATGCAGTCCATATTGGTCTGCTTTCACCTTATTGCAAATACATTGGTATTCAGTGTGAATTGGTCACCAAGGCGGATGGCGATTACTTCACGAAGGGATTCTGAATCTAGATGTGTGCCTATTGCCGACATGGATACTGCCAGAAGGAAGTCTCCTGATTGAGGGGCACGCACTGCTCTGAGGTGGGCTTTCTCCTTATCTGATGGTGCGCCGATGAGCATGGCATCAGCTATTTTTTTCCACTAGTGGGTAGTTCCCAGCTAGACTGTTTATGTTTTTTGTTAGATCTATGATGGATGCTGCAGCTGCAAGAGCATCCCACTGACTTGAACATTTACTGAAAGCAGGATCGTGTATTCCTGCTGAATAAGTAAGTAATTATCAAAAGAAGGCACCAAACCGGGAAGGCTATGTAGCACCATCAAAGACGCAAAATAATCAGAGGGCGCTAAATATCACCAAGGATGCCAATACGAGAACAAAAACGCATAAGGCGAACGATATCAAAAGTATCCGAATCACCAAGAATTCTATCAAGGGACAGGTGACCGCGAGGGGCGGTCGGAAAGCAAGACACACGCTCGTCCTGGAAGTCAGGACATTCAAGAAGGACATGCACGACCATAAGAGGGACAATGCAACTAGGACAATAAGGAGCAGGGCGGCGCTCCATCAAGTGACCATGGGTTAAGCGAGTATGGCCAATACGCAACCTCGCCAGAGCTGTTTCCCACCGCCGGTTACGGTGGAAGGAGGACGGCCACGAGGAAACACAACATTTAAGAGTACGTAGCTTGTTACCAGTAACAGACAACCAAGAAGCCTGCCAACGGGTAAGGACTGAGGAATGGATAACCGGGTAAAAGTCGGAATACGGAATGCCTTTACGAGAGATGGGACAAGAGCGGACAGCTTCCTTAGCGGCAGCATCCGCACGCTCATTTAAAGACACACCAATATGGCTGGGAACCCAACAAAACTCAACCGACTTAAATTTACTGTGAACGAGAAACAGCCAATGCTGGATCTCGACAACCACTGGATGAACCGGATTAAAGGACCCGAGAGCCATGAGGGCACTACGACAGTCAACAACAACCACAAAGGAAGACTGACAACGAGAAAGCAGGAGACGAAGAGCATAGAGAATAGCATAAAGTTCCGCTGTAAAGATGCTAGTCTCCGGAGGCAAGCGACACATATAAGTGCGATCAGGAAAAACAACAGAGTAGCCTACACCGTCCGCTGACTTAGACCCATCGGTGAAGACAGAAACGGAGCGGGAGTGAGAAGAAAAGTGCTCGAGGAAAAGGCGTTTTAGAACCGTAGGAGGGGTAAAAGCTTTAGTGATACGGGTCAAGGAAGTACAAAACCGCGGAAGAGGGACCCTCCACGGGGGCAAAGAAGGAACAACACGAGGAGAAACATCAGAAATACGAACGGAGAGAGAATCCTGTAGGCGAGATAACCGGACAGAAAGAGGGAGGTGGTGAAGAGGAACAGGAACCGCAGGAGGGGTAAAAGTTAAAGCACGACAGAGGTGAGAGGAAGGATGTTGCAAGGACCGCGCAAGATAGCGAAGACAGTAGCGATCACGGCGGTCCTGAAGAGACAGGAAGCCAGTGTCAACATACAAGCTAAGGATGGGAGTCGAACGAAAGGCACCAGAACTGAGGCGCAACCCAGTATGGTGCAAAGCATCAAGACGGCGAAGAGTAGAAGGAGAAGCAGACGAGTAAGCAGGGCAACCATAATCGAGCTTAGACAGGACGAGAGAGGAATGTAAAGCAAGGAGAGTGCGCCTATCTGCCCCCCCAAGAAGTATGGGACAAGACCCGAAGGAGGGTAAGGGCCTTAGAGAACTCAACACGGAGGTAAGAGATATGGGGAGACCAAGACAAACGAGTGTCAAGGAATAAACCCAAAAGCTTCGCGAAATCTTTGCATTCAAGGGGATGACCATAAAGTGACAGAGGAACGAAGAACAACCCGTTTCCGCGTAAAAGTACTGGCACAAGTCTTAGAAGTAGAGAACTTGAAGCCATGACCTGTGGCCCAAGACGACACGGCATCAATTGCAAGTTGAAGCTGGCGTTGAAGGAGAGGCGAATCATCACCCTGACAACAAAGGGTAAGATCATCGACATAGAGAGCGGAGAAGACACCAGAAGGAAGAGAGGAAAGAAGACCATTGAGGGCAACCAGAAAAAGAGTAGTGCTCAGAACACTACCCTGGGGCACACCTTCGTATTGCTGAAAAGAGGGAGAGAGAGCGGTACCAAGGCGCACCCGAAAGGAACGACGAGAGAGGAAGCTGCGGAGAAAGAGAGGGAGATGACCACGAAGGCCAAAAGAATGAAGTTGAGATAGGAGATGATAACGCCAAGTGGTGTCGTAAGCCTTTTCTAGGTCAAAAAGGACGACAACAACGGAGATCTTCGCAGCAAAAGCAGTACGAATATAGACCTCCAAGTTCACCAGGACATCTGTCGTGCTGCGGCACTTGCGGAAACCAAATTGAGAAGGGGAGAGGAGGTGATGGTGTTCCAGGAACCACATCAGACGAACGTTAACCATACGTTCAAAGAGTTTGCAGACACAACTTGTGAGAGCAATAGGGCGAAAGTCCTTAGGGGAAGTACCCAGAGACCCTGGTTTGCGAACAGGGAGGACAACGGCATCGAGCCAGTCCTCAGGGACTGACGACGACTCCCAGATCCGATTATACAGACTCAGTAAATACTGAGACGTGCTCGGAGGGAGATGGCGAAGCATCTCATAATGAATACCATCGGAGCCCGCCGCCGTAGAACCGCAGAGGGCCAGGGCAGAACGAAGTTCAGAGAGAGAGAGAAGGGATCATTATAGGGAAGCTGAAGATGAGTGCAGAAATCTAAAGGACGAGACTCAAGGACAGGTTTACGAAGAAGGAAAGATTGGGGAAGATGAAGACCAGAGCTAACAGAAGAAAAGTGGGAACCCAGTTCGGAAGCGACCTGCATCGGGTCCGCCACAAGAGTATCACGGAGGTGAAGGACCGGTGAAACATCGGGAACGAACTTACCCGCTATCTTGCGGATACGCTTCCAGATCTGGGCCAGAGGGGCCTCGGACGTAATTGTTGAGACATAAGATGCCCAACATTCACGTTTAGGCGTACGGATGGCCCTACGGGCCACCGCACTCGCTTTCCGAAAGAAAAGAAAAGAATCGGTCGTCTGCCTACGGCGGTGCCTCTTCCAGGCTGCACTCTTACAGCGGACAGCCCGAGCACAGTCCGCATTCCACCAGGGAACGCACTTCCGTGGACCCCGAGAGGAAGAGCGAGGAATAGAGTGGAGGGCAGCGTTGAAGACAGTGTCATGAAAAAGGAGGAGAGCGCGGGAGAGAGGCAGAAGGGAGAGGTCAGAGAGAGCAGCACTGAGGGTAAATAGGGTCCAGTCTGCCTTAGCAAACTGCCACCTAGGGAAAGAGAGGGAAGGGCGAAAAGAGAAAAAGGTAATAAGGATGGGGAAATGATCACTTCCATGGAGGTCATCAAGAACCTGCCACGTGAAATCTAAGTAAAGAGAAGAAGAGCAGAGAGAAAGATCAAGACAAGAAAGGGTGCAAGTCCGAGAGTCCAAATGAGTGGGCTCACCAGAATTCAGAAGAGACAGGGAAGAAGAGAGGAGAAACGGCTCAAGGAGGCGACCCCGGGTATTCGTCAGAACATCACCCCAAAGAGAATGACGACAATTGAAGTCACCCAGCAGGAGCACAGGCTCCGGCAAGGAGTCTAGGAGGTGTTTCAAATCAGGAAGAGAGAGCGGGACACTCGGGGGGAGATAAATGGAACAAACTGTGTACCATTTCCCCACAAAGATACGAGCAGCAGAACAATGGAGAGGCGAAGGAAAAAGTAAAGGAACAAAGGTAACATCAGCCCGAATCAAGAGAGCAGAAGAATTAGAAGCCCCAGCAATGGCTGGGGGGGGGAGAGAAAGGAATAGCCACGAAAACGACCAGGACGAGCACCAAGCATTGGCTCATGGAGACAGATACAAAGCGGCGAAAACCGCGAAATCAGAAGTTGGAGTTCGAGGAAATTGGCGTAATAACCTCGAACGTTCCATTGAAGAATGGACAACGACGAGAAGAGAAAGGACAAAAACAGAGAACAAGGAAGAAACAAAGGCGAAAGAGCAACAGAGCACGTTAAAGAATATCAGGGGTCGGGATCAGGTCAGCAAAGTCAGGGTTAGGGGGCATGGGTAAACTGAGCAAACACGGAGGAAGGAAACGGGAGAACAGATCAGAGGTGGGCGGGCAGGGTCCGGAGGAGGAGGAGGAAGAGGAGGAGACAACGGAGAGGAGCAGTCAAGGACAGCAGCAGGAAGAGGGGGGAGTAGAAAGAGGGGAGCGCACCCCAGCAAGAGCAGCAACCGAAAGGGAAGCAGGGGCCAAAGAAACCTCCATAGCAGGAACAGGGGGCGCAAGCACTGAAACGGGAGGGGAAGGAGCAACAGAGCCAGAAGGAGGAGCTGAGGAAGAAAGCGAAGCCTTCTTACCCGCCGGGGAAGAGGAAGGAGAGGAGCCAGGCTTACGCTTCTGACTTAAAGAGACCGGTGTCCCAGCAACTACGTACCGGGCAACGGATTCCAGTGTCTCAACAGGAGAAGCCGAACGAGAGCACACACGACGGCCGTTAGGAGAGCGATGGACATCCGCCCGCACCGACAGGCGGTGGGGAGAGCCGAAAGATGGAGGAAGAGGATGGGAAGGAGGATCGGAGGGGGACGAGGAAGAAGACACAGAAGACACGACAGACCGGGTAGAAGGAAGGGGAACCCCAGACAGAGGACCAGGAGGAGGATCCTTCGGGAGAGAACCCAAAGGAACAGAGGAGGGGGCAGTGGGCGCATCAGGGTCCAAGGCCCGGAAACGGTTGTGAGTCTGAGGAAGGCGGGAAGGACGAGGAGAGGAAGAGCGCAACACGCGAGCATAAGAGATATTAGCATAAGGCGGAAGCCGGCGAACCTGGCGCCTCGCCTCAGGAAAAGATAAACGCTCCCGGTGCTTCAGGTTGAGGACGGCTGCCTCAAGCTTGTAATGGACACACGCACGGGAGAAGGTAGGATGGGCCTCACCGCAGTTGAGGCAACGAGCCTGGGGAGAAGTGCACTCCGACTTAGAGTGACCTTCGCCACCACACAAAGGACAGAGAGAGACAGTCCCGGAGCAGCGGAGGGCACCATGCCCAAACCTCCAGCACTTGTTGCAGAGCCGAGGAGAAGGAATGTGCTCCTGGACAGAGCACCTGGCACCAGCAAGAATGACAGAGGGTGGAAGGGTCCTACCATCAAAGGTAATCTTCACAACCCGGAGGGGTTGACGGCGACTACCACGAGGGGGACGAGTCAAAGTGTCCACCTGGAGAATAGAATGGCCCTGGGCAGCGAGGATATGTCGAATATCGTCGTGGCAGTCGCGCAGGTCCCGAACACCGGTCGCAACATGGGGCGGGAGCAAAATAGTGCCAACACTGGCATTCAACTGAGCGTTCTTCGAGACCCGAACGGGGGTCTCGCCAAGGCAGGATAAGGCAGCCAAGCGGGAAGCAGCATCCTGAGAAGGAGCAGCAACGACACGTGTACCGAGACGAGTGGGGTTCAAAGTAATGGAGGCATCCACGGAATCAACGAGATGTCGATGGAGGGAGAAATCGTCAGGCGGTGCAGAATCAAGAGGGAGGAGATCAAAATATTTGGCCTACGAAGCGGGAGCAAACAAGGATTGATAGGTAGCAGAACTGGAAGGAATCGAGCGAGGGCGGCCGTGGCGAGGACGGCGGTGAGAACCCCCAGAGAGAGAGGGGTTAAAAGGTGCAGTAGTTACAACTAGAGAAGGAGCCGCACCAGGGGACGAGGTAGTCACCACTGGGGGCTTGGGGCTCGACCCAACAACAGAGGAGGGAGGGGAGCCAGGGGAAGGACTCAGAGAGGCCAAAGGAGGAGCAAGGTCGGGGCCCAACGCAGCGGAGGCTACAGAGCCCGGTCTTCCAACACGGACTGACTCGGGGGCTTGGTCGCCCACCCCACGAGCCTGAGAAGGTAAGCCAGAAGCAGCCGAAACAGGGGTTATCATCTTGACGAAAAGAAGAATTCATTCACGAATGTGCCCCCACACCCACCATGGAGCCACAATTAGAAGCAGGACACCCAACAAGAAGCTATCGCCGATCTTGTCGGGGCCTCCTAGGGGTGCGTCGTGAGTATACGCCCCACAAACGCCACCTTAAGAAACCGACAGTCCGTCGATATTGGGTTCAGTAACGAAAGGGGGATTGACAATAAAAGGTTCCCCTCGCTCTCTACGTCGGGTACTACAGTTCTACGGGTGCAAGAGTATGCTTCCTCAAGCACCCAGGCGTCAAAATAGAAGAAGTCCAAGGGAAGAACCAGAACGAGCAAACGGTCGGCAGGAAACGGCAAGCAGATAGGAGAAGAGGGGGGAGAAAAACGAAACAGAAGGAAAAGGAAAAGATTCCCAGCAGAATTGGAGAGGACGGCAGCAGGAGCACAAGGCTAGAAAAGGACAGAGGACTGTCCCAAGGAGCATCATACTCCGGCAGCCGCCCACGAAGCCCCCACACGGCGACAACGAGCTGAGCGGGGAGGGGGTATTCCTGCTGAATTACTCAGGGGTTCACGTAGGATATATCTTACGAGGTCTTGTGATGCATGAGAGGAGGTAAGGAAGGCTGGTAGAGCAATCTGTGAGGTTGTGCGGACACCAAGGCCGCCGAACCACAAAGGAAGGGTTGCTTGCTCCCATTGAGAGTCGTCTAATGGAAGGTTCAGGACTTTCACCAGCATGGACCTCAGAAGGGTGTCATAAACATTTAATTTGGGGCTGATGTAGGATGAAGAACACCTCAGACAGTAAGTCAATTTAGGGAGAGATAAGCATCATACGAGAATTAAGAGAGCATCATGGGCATCAGCCTTGTCAATCCTGTCTAACATTCTCCTTAGGTCAGTGATTTTTGCCTCCAGAACCTCCTCGATTGCTTGCAGGCCTATAGGGCACCCAGGAGGGTGCAGTCAGATGGCTCGACAACTATAATGTATGGAAGAACAGTTTTTATTTGGCCTGTGATGTCTGGGTTGCGGGAGACTATTTCCCAATTGGATACATTGAGATTGAGGCCCAAGGGTGCTCCTTGCTCCTGGATTTTCCTTACATCCTCCAAAATAGTATCTGAGGTTACAGCGAAAGTGCCATCATCCAGGTACCAGATGTTTAGCTCGCGATCCCTTGATGGGACCGAACTGTCGATTACATAGCTTAACACATTTAATTTATTCTTTTATAGTGTATAATTACTCTGATAACACCAGATTTATATGTAAACTATAGTTATCTGAATGTAGTGTTCTCCGACTTAGTCAGGTGTCGTCCTCCTCAGCCTGACCTGTTGTCAGGTACGACACACGTACATAACTTGAGCCCTGACTAAGGACAAAATAAAATAAAGGTAAAATTTTATCATGGATATTTATCTACATTACCCAAAAACGTGGGTATCTTATATGTCGAGTTACATATACAAATTATTGGACACTGTACATTAGATGTACAGTTATATATATATTTAGTACAATAACAAAGAGCAGAGTTACTCAGCAGTGATAATGGTTCTCTTCTGAACCCTTTTACTTCTCTTGCCTGTATCTACTACGTAATAGCAAGACAGTTCTTAAGACCCTCAGCCAACTACACTGACAAGACGGTATATACATCCAGCTAACGCAATCGTCTGTAGAACTTATCTACCTTCTCGTGGCTCAATATAATTATCCTGATGTCGACGGTAGATTTTTAACATTCCCTACGGCGTTGACAGTCACCATCTTCCACTGGTCGTATTTCAGAAGAGAGTGGATCCTCGTCACAATTTCGCCATACGGCTGGTCACACAACTAGGCCATGTCAACAGGGTGGAAGAGTGTAGAGTACTGCCCATGTTCTGACCTGTACTCATTGCCTCGCCCGGTGATTCTGATTGGCCAACAGAATTCCCGCCACCGGACGAGCCACGCCGTGTGGGTCGTTAACAACCTGCATGGTTGTTAAAGTCGTTTCCTCCTGTAACATTTAGTAAGAAAGCATTACTCTTAAGTACCACTACTTATACTCTGATGCGACGCAATAACACGATAAAAGAAACTTCCTGTAACAGATTATCAGTGACCACTCAGATAGCTAAGCAGAAAAGGAGGGGGGGGCTAAGGGATGACCTTGTTGGACGTTTTCACAGGAGTCTATTTCATGCTCCCCAAACAGAAGCTTACCGTCCCCACTGTAGCACGATCGGATGAATAAGTAAAGGGGAAGGAAATGGTTGTGTACAGCCCTGAGGACAACGTCTCTTCTGATTTGATTGAAGGCATTTATAAAATCAAGATTTACTAGTGTCCTCTGGTCCGAGGACCAGAGGACACTAGTAATGTAAGCCCGTGCTGCATGTGCTCCAGTTTCACTGCCTTGGGGGGGGGATCCCAAACCCGAGCTGATTAGGTTTCAGCAAGGTGGCTGCTTCCTGGCTGATAGATCTCAATGCAACCTTAGCTACGAGGCGTCGGAAGGTGTTGTCAACAGCAATGGGCCTGATTCCCCCGCCCCCCTTCTTTAGAGAACAGCCCGATGACCACAGGGACGCATGTTGGATAATTTGATAAGTTCCACTAGAAGGTCCTTTGAGACCTCTCCAAGCACCGGATTCAACATTTGGTTGATGTGCTGGGGTCTTAAGCCTGTGAAGCCCATGCTGAACCTGTTAGAAAAGACATGGCTGCTTTTTACACCTGGGATGCTAGAACAGTCAAGGGAATTTATGCCAGTATTGTTTTCCTGGAGATCAATGCTACTGTCTGGAGCTCTATTTGGGTGTTTGTCTTGTAGAGCCTCTGCTGTCGTGTCGTTCCTGGAGGCAATAGTGTCATCGCTGGTTATGATTCTGATTGCACCTGTGGTATTGCCCTCTTTATCCTGGTGATCTGTGCTCTTATTTTGTGGTTGTCCAGTGAGCTATTGCTGGTCGTCCAGCGGCTGGTGTTCTTGGCACGAGGAGGAAGGCGGACCAGGTTTTCTTCTCTGGAGAATTCATTAATAGCCCTAATTACTGAGGTTGCAAATGACTTGTCTCTCCTCGGCAGTAAATGCTAGGCATGCATTCTCAAATAGTAGAAGATTGTGCCATGCTCCAATGGTTCTAGGAGCATCGTTGACCTTTGTCAGCATGAGTTTGGTAGATGCTTGGTGACGGGCAGCCTTGTAGATGTGGGGTAAGGTCCTGGTGGACGTCGCTTTGACATAAAGGAGATTATCTGCTGAAATAAAGTTGAGAGAGGTATTGTTCCTCTCTCCTGCAGCAGGTTGTCCATTGTCTCTGCCCTGGGGCGGGCCCCTAGACCCTAGACAACGACTTGAGTTGACAGAATGTTGTTGGCGGACAGTTCCATCAGAAACAAGACGAAACCGTTTGTCACACACTGGACAGTTTCTACTTTGGCGTTCCCCTTCTTGGCTGGAAGGGGGCTTTGTGACAGGTGCGACATACGCCATGCCAAGATGTCCTGACGACTGGCTGCCCACTGACTGTACCCTCTCCTTGTCCGAATGGACTGTAGCAAGGCAAGCATTACCCTGCTGAGAAGTTGGGCATGGCCTGGGCACCATTAGTGTGCTGGGTGGGTGGCTGGTGGTTGATGGGTGGCTGGGCCAGGCACTGGTAGCAGAGTGGGGGAAGATGGTGTGTGGGCTGTGCTATGGGGCAGGGGTTATGGAGGGGCACACAAGGGAGACCGCCGTCACACTTATTACACAAATTTCAACACTCGGGAAATCATCAATGCAGTTTGTTTTAACACTACACTCACCGGAATTGATTGGAAACGCACTAACGTCAACCTAACATCACTGTAGGCTGCTTGAGAGCCTCCAATTCACTACCCCCTCCCCCCACCACTCCCCGCTTGGGGGCTGGTATGAAGCGGCACTGGGACAACGGCGACCCTTAGCATCCATGTTGGAAATAAACCAACATTTAATTGTTATTTGCATGCTAAGCACAGCATTTACTATCATTACTAACTTGTAGAACTAATTGAAATTAATATTTTCCCTACTGCGGATTATTTGCCAAATTCTTCCTACTTGGCATGGCGATAAGTGAACATATGAATGGAAGTAACTACAGAAGGTCTATTGGCCCATACTTCCTCTTGCTGCTTCCATATTGGTGTTACAAATGAGAAGAAATGTAGGTGTTAAGGCAGTCTTCTCTATGGCTGGAGGAAATGCCAATCACATTAGAAAAAAAAAATGTTGACTGCTTGGCGGTTGTCTTCCTGTGGTAAAGTGAGAGGGAAAAACACGCAAAACAAATCTTATAAATAATGAAACTTTAATTTACTTTAAACAAACATAAACAAAATAAAGATAATCCCTTGGCTATGTACAGTGCTGATCAAAACAAAGACAAAACACAACATAAAATAAAATAATGATTACGTTACTCTACAATTAGCAAGACAAAAATTAGTAAATGGTGCTGAGAATATTGGCTGGCTGAAACCTCCACTTAGTATACAGGACGAATGCTTAGATAGAAGCGTCAGCTCTAGAGCACAAAGAATATTCTGAGGACAACTGCTCGAGCAAGACTATATATAGGCGAGCAGATGGCGCTGGAGTCACGTGAAGTTGCTGATTCACCAATGGGGAGAACGTTGGCTTGAAGTGGTAGTTTGGTGATCGACGAGGGTTGTGCGTCGACAGCGAGGAGGGGGGGAGTGGAGTGAATGTACCTCCCTGTAGAGAAGTATGTTATTCCACTTCTATAATATTCTTGAATGTGATATCTTGATGCTGATACATCAAGATACATCAATGTGGTAAACATCTGGTACTTGGAACATGACCCCAGGAGCCATGTGTCTCAGACGCTATGGGAACAAGAGGTATTGATCTTCCAGTCGCCTGTACTTGAGTAACTTTGCTATTTCCCTGTGGTTGACCGCCCCACCTGCTTGATCAGCTCTGATATGTACATAGGTGTCAGCCAGGGTGGATACACATGTGTAGTCCCACACCAACTGTCTACCCTCCTTACAGGAGTATATGGTAATTCCATCAAGGCAAAGTGCGGGGAAATCTAGGTTTTGGAACCCTAGGATGCGAGGTTCTTCCTCTGCTGGGCACCAAGCTGAAACGAGGCTTCTCTTGATGATGTCATTGACCTCGTTGTGTCTTGCATGCCAGCCCTTTGTGCTTCCGCAATTCGACCCATGCAGTCCATATTGGTCTGCTTCCACCCTGTTGCAAATACACTTGTATTCATTGTGAATTGGGGCACCAAGGCCACTGCTACATGAAGGGATTCCGGATCTAGGCGCTTGCCCATTGCTGACATGGTAATGTAGTGTGGGTTGGCGGTGTTGTTGTCGTTGATCCTTCTTTCTGGACAACCCAACCCACAACTCGGAAGAGTGCTTATACTTTTACCAGGAGATCACCCTGGGCGCTTCTGGCTATTGGAGAGGGGCTCAACGTCACACATTTAGGGGACGCGGCTCAAATACTTAGCCTTGTTGTCACGTGCACACACCCACTCGAGCCGCTGTGACTCCCTACTCTCTCCTTAGGTGATATGATCTCCTCAATCCCCTTTGACTTATTAGTTTTCCGTCCTACCCTGTCCACAGCAGTGGTTCTTGGTTCTTTCTCTCTCTATCTCTCCTTCTTTACTACTTCCTGGGAAGCCTCACTAGGACAAGGGCAAACACTGGCAAATTTGAATATATTTACTGGACAAAGCACATACACAATACATACACACATATAATAATAATAATAATAAGGAATCCCACACTCTATACTATTTCAGTCAGGTTGCACTCCAACACCATCAGAACACTATCATCTGCTTATTTAGTTGTATTCTATCTCCTGATTCACCACCTAATATTACCAACCTCCTCAAGTAGGTCAAGTCTTATAATACAATGTTGCACTATCAGCAAGAGAATATATATATCTATAAACATGTACAAAGAAAATCAGCATATGAATGCAATAACATATATATATCAGTATAAATGTTCCTTGATGCACATCAATGATCAATCGATCACCCTATCAGTCCTAGAACACATACATCTGTAGGTAATCCAGCCTACGACTGTAACTAAACTTCAGTATAAACACTTCTCAGCACAAGAATGGCAAACAATCACTCACCTTTCACTGCGTCTTGCACGCTAATGACAACTAAACACTCTATCACCTCCCTACAAGTAATCATTTAGAACCTCCTTTCCACATCTGGAAGTTCACTACCCTGATCTCTTCAGGTTCTTCCGGGTTTAACTACCAGGATCCTCTGCAGCTCCTCTTGGCTGCTACACCATGAAGTTTTCCTTGAGCAACTATGGTGCTCCACCACTTCTGCTAGGGTCCTCCACAGCTCTCCTGGCTGCTACACCATGAAGTTTCCTCGAACAACTGTGGTGCTTCACCACCTCTACAGAAGCACGTGACACTCCTCTTCACTGCTTCTCCTTACAGCTAGAGGTCCTCTCTTCCACTACCTTGGAGTTTCATCAACTACTCCCTCTGTGCTGGCTTCGAAGTTCTCAGCAACTCTTCTCCAAAGACATACCTGCAACCCATTGACACTCCAATAAAAATGTTTCCCCTTAAACACATAAACAAAAATAACCACACAATATGTTTGCCTCCTACATCTATCTGCTCTCTACATACTGAGAGAGTGGACTCCCCTATTTTGGGCTGGTCCATGCTTCGCTTTGCCCGGCGGGCCTCACTCACTCTGGGAGGGTCCTCAGCCAGGAGCTGGGCCCCCCTCAGTCACCTGCCAGCGTTCAGAGGAGATGGATGTCGCTCCGTGTTCCTCCCTCTCCACTCTCTTATTTTAGGCCTCCTGCCTTATCAAAACATGTCTAACTTATCAATAAACATTGCTACTGTCGCTGGGAACACGACCAACTACAAATAATCACTATGAACTGGCTTAAATCGTGCTTACCATAGATTGCCTAGTCGAGGGCGCTCTTCCCTCTGACAGAGTCTGGTCAGGGCACTCCCACGGCCCACGATAATGTCTCTGGGCGGCTTAATAAGCACTCCTCGCCGTCCAGGACTTGAGACCACAACGTTCCCAGCTCGATTCCACAGCTGGCATGCCTGCACACTTCTCTTCTCTTCTCTTGGAGATATATCACTAGGGGTTCTTTTCTGACGGGAGCTCAAACGGAGCACGGCTTCCCCCTGCGATGTCTGGCACTCAAGTGAGCTCAAAGCCCTCCAGAAGCGAGCCTCATGCCTCCAACAAATTATCTACATCTCCTAACCAGTCATTTATCTATTTTCTTATTCACTGCCCATAATCTCAAATTGTTCATCAAATCCAACCAGCTATTTTATATTGGTGTCTTCACCTCCATATTTCCCAGACCTTATAGTCAGGTCAGGCTTGATAGAATAATTCTCAAAGGAGAGACTCGTTTTTCGGCTGCCTGGGATCATAACGCTCCCTCACCCTTGTTTTTAAGAATTATTCTAGCGGCTAGGCTCGAGATAACGCATCAGCTACGACGTTTTCTCGTCCTCTTATGTGCATTATCACCAGGTCATACTCTTGGAACAATAAAAACCATCTGGTCAACCTCTGGTTCGCATGCTTTATTTTCTTCAAGAAAACTAGGGGATTATGGTCTGTATACACCGTCACTGGGTGTCCTCCCCCACTCACATACACTTCAAAATGTTTCAATGCCATCACCAGGGCCAAAGTCTCTTTCTCGACCGTACTGTACGACCTCTGGTGCTTAACCAACTTCTTTGAAAAGAAGGACATGGGACGGTAAATTCCATCATTCTGCTGCGTCAGTACAGCTCCAGCCCCTATATCACTGGCATCTACAAATAACGTAAACGGCGCTCCAAAATCTGGCGACACTAGCACAGGCGCCTCGGTCAACAGTCTTTTGGTCTTTTCAAACGCTTCTTGTGCTGTTCCATTCCACTTCCACTTCTTGCTCTTTGATAGCAAACTCGTCATAGGAGCGGCTATGGTGGAGAAATTTCCGCAGAACTTCCAGTAATATCCAATCATACCGAGGTATCTCAACAATTCTTTCTTACTCCTGGGCACCGGGAAGTTGTCAATGGCCTCCACCTTTGTTCTTACCGGAGCAACCTCGCCTTGCCCTACTATATATCCAAGGTACTCCAGGCGGGCTCTCCCGAACTTGCTTTTCGCTAAGTTGATCGTCATGTTGGCCTTCTCCAATCGATCAAACAAATCTAAAAGTCGATCCACGTGATTCTTCCAGGAATCAGCGAACACTACAATATCATCGATGTACACTGCACATCCAGTCGCGCCTTGTAATACCTGATTCATTACTCGTTGGAAACAACTACCACTGTTCTTCTTTCCGAATGGCACCACTTTATATTGGTACAAGCCGTTGGGTGTCACGAACGCTGAGATCCTCTTGGCCTCCTCGGACAGGGGAATCTGGTAGTATCCCTTCAACAAGTCTATCTTCGAGACATACCGTGCACTCCCAATCCGATCAAGGCAATCGTCAATGCGTGGTATCGGGAACGAATCAGCGACTGTGACTGCATTCACTTTCCTGTAATCAGTGCAGAACCGGTACGTGCCATCTCTTTTCTTCACGAGGAGGCACGGCAAACCCCAGTCACTGTTGCTAACCTCTGCCAAGTCGTTATCTAGCAGATACTTTACTTCTGCTCTCATTGCTGCTGCTTTCTCCGGATAAACTCTGTAAGGGTGCTGCTTGATGGGGTCAGCACTCCCTACATTCACTTCGTGCACCATTCCGCGGTGTCTTCTGGGCACGTCCGTGAATAACGACTCATTCCTCCGTAGGATCTCAACTAGTTCCTGGCGTTGGTCATCCTTCAAATGACCCAAACGCTCACCTATCTTGGCCAGGCTTTCCGTATTTGATATCTTCGCGCCATCGGCCCTCTCTAACGTACAGTTCTCCTCCTCCATTCCTTTGCCGTTTCCCACGCAAAGCACAGTCTCCTGCAACGGGGTTACCATCTGTTCTTCCTCGCCTAGAGGTTTATCTTTGTCATAGTACCTCTTTATCATGTTCACGTGGCAAACCTGTGACTTCCTCGGACGATCTGGCATGTGGATTACATAATTCACATCCCCTAACGCCTTCTGGATGGTATATGGTCCACAAAATCTCGACTCGTATATACTTCCTTTCTCCTGCAGTAGGACTAACACCTGATCTCCTTGAAATATCCTGCCCTTCGCCTTCCTGTCGTGATATCTTACTATCTCTGTCTGGGACGTTCTCAAATTTTCCTTGGCCAAAGCTCTGGCTCTAGAGAGTCGCTCTCTAAAAGTTTTCACATACTGTCCCACGTCCACCTTAGGCCTATCCACGGTGAGCTGCTCCTTCAGCGCACCCACTGGGCTCCTCACGTAGTGTCCGTACACCAGTTGATATGGGGTGAATCTGAGTGATTCTACTACCCCATCCCTGATGGCGAACAACACGGATGGTAATGTCTTGTCCCAACTACTCCCTTTCTCAGCACAGTATATCCTCAACAAGCTCTTTAGCGTTCCATGGAAACGTTCCAATGCTCCCTGCGACTGAGGGTGATACGGTGACGAGCGCACTTGCTCTACCCTCCATCCTTTCACAGTTTCCCTAAACAACTTAGACTGGAAGACCGTCTGGTCTTGGTCCGTCTGGATAACCTTGGGCATTCCTACCCACGCAACATAGTTCTGTAGTCTATCCAGAACGGCTCTCGACGTCACTTTTCTCAGGGGGATTGCTTCGGGGAAACGGGTGGCCGTGCACATTATGGTCAGTAAATACTCGTGGCCTCTTCTGGTCCTCGGCAACGGACCTACACCGTCTATCAAGACTCTCTCAAAAGGCTCGCCAAATGCCGGTATGGGCTTTAAGGGTGCCTTTGGTATAGCCGGAGCCGACTTACCTGCACGTTGGCACGCCAAACATGTCCTACAGTACTTCTTCACCTTCTTCCACACGTTCGGCCAGTAGAAGTGGTCCTGCACCTTATTTAAGGTCTTCTTCACCCCTAAGTGCCCTGCCATATCTACGGAGTGGGCTAGTTCTAGCACTGCCGCCCTAAACTCCTTCGGCACTAACACTTGGTGCTTCTCCAACCACACCTTATCTGCGCCGGCTTTGTCCGGTCGCCACTTCCTCATTAGTACGTCATCGTCCAAGTAGTAATACACGGGGGACTCCAGACATGAGTTTACCCCCTTTTGCCTCCCTGATTAGATCTATAAACTCCTCTTTCTGAGCCCTAATCAGGTCCGCTCGGTTCACGCTGAACCTTTCAGGTAGGGTCATCTTCACTTCCTGTCTCCTCGAATCCTCATTCTTCTGAGCTGGATCTTCATCGAACAGCCCAGACATGTCCATGTTGACCTCCTCCCTTGGTGGAGTCGACACTGCCACATCATCTCCAATGTCTTCCTCGGCAGCTACATCCGACTCTGTCACTACACAGGCCGGGTATACGATGACTTGACTGTCCTCTGCCTCATCTTCAAGGATGCTGGCTAGATCCACCTTGTCCGGCGTTCCACTTGTACCGCGGTCCTCCTGGTTCACCTCCGGCACAGCTTTTACTATCAGCTCTGGCAACACCTTGGACCCACACAAGTCGTTCCCCAGGATCACTTGGACTCCTGGAACAGGTATGTTGGGGCACACTCCCAACATCACCTCCGCCGACAAATAATCTGACTTCAACTGGACAGCACACACGGGCATGTCACTCTTAGACAACAACCCATGAACCTTTATCCTCCTACTGCCAGCTAACAGTCGATCATTACCTATTAGGCCTCTCAGAATCAAGCTCTGATTGGCTCCAGTATCCCTGAGGATACTAACCTCCACCTCGGGTTGACCTTCTATGCCGACCCAACCTTTACTAATGAACGGCCTATACCGCTCGTTCATCAAATCTACCTTCTGTGGTTTGTCTTGTTGTACATCAACGTACTTCCTCCGGGGATCACATGTGGTCAGGGTCACGACTCTCTTGCCCTGCCGACAATCTCGCATCATGTGACCCGATCTGTTGCACTTGTAGCATCTCATTTGGGAGAAATCTCTCCTCTACGCCCCCGAGTGGCTCTGACTCTGCCCACTCGTATTGGAGTTCCTCGGGCCAGACGTACTACTCGTACTCTGTGGAGCTTCATTGGACTCTTGTCTCCTCTGCACATTTTTATTTTCCTGCTTACCTCCAGCTGGCACTCGGCAACTTTCCTTCTGGGGGCTTAAAACTAGCTGGTCTGCATGTCTGCCCCCCAAAACTTCTTCCTCCCCAGACTCCACTGGATCTGCGATTGTTGCGTCTCACCTCATTCTTCACTCTGTTCTCCCTCAAGCCCTTATATGCTTCCGTAATCATATCTGTGGCATCTTTCACATCCTTTATCCCTGCTTCTTGAATTTTGAACTTTGTTTCGGGATGCATCATCTCCAAGAACTTCTCCATGACCATCAGTTGCTTCAGGTCAGCATAAGATCCAACTCCAGCAGCCTCAATCCACTTCTGGAATCGTCTTTCCAGATCCCTTGCTGTCTCAGCAAACGTACATGCTCCAACTTTGATCATCTCTCTGAAGCGCTTCCTATAAGCTTCTGGGGTTAGCTGAAACGAGCGCAATATGCTGCTCTTTACTGTGGCATAATCCTGGCACTCTTCCAGTGACAATTGGGTGTATACCTCCCTGGCTGCACCGGTCAATCTTAACTGGACCAGCTGGGCCCATACCTCCTGTGTCCACTCTTTGATACTGGCTACTTTTTCAAAATGCTCGAAGAAGCTGTCTGCCTCTTCGGGCACAAGCAAGGCAATATCCTTCTCCTTAACCCTAACATCTGGTGAGTAAGATACCTGGGTGGTGCCCTCTGGCATCCCATGTTCAATCCTTTGTTCAGCCAAGGTTCTGTTCGCTTCTGTCTGCATTTGTTTTGTTCTCTCTTTTTCTTTTTCCACCTCTAGCCTGGCTTTCTCTTTTTCTTTCTCTTGTTCCAACTCCAGTTCCCTTATTCTGGTTTTCTTTTTTTCTTTCACCATCTCTAGTCTTGCTTTCTCTTTTTCTATTTCCATTCTGGTTTTCTCTTTTTCCTACTCGGCTTCATTTTTCATCTGGAGTTCCAATTTCATCTTTTCCAGCTGGAACTGTCTCTCCTTGTCCTCTCGTTGTTGCTGCATCTGGAGCTCTAACTGGAATCTCTCCAAGCTCCTATTCCGGCTACTCCTGCTACTGCGGCTACTCTTGCTGCTCCTACTCGATCCCTGGGATCTCACTTCATCCTGCTCATCATCCTCCTTTCCACTTTCAGCTACTTTCTGGGCTCCTTGTTCTATCTCTTCACTTTTGGCTCTTAACTGCCTCAGGACCTCATCCTTCATCCCAGCTACTTTATATGCTGTCAACCTGATGCCACATTTTTCTGCTATTTGTTTTAATTGATCCCTCGTGCAATCTTCCAGGTCCTCAGGCTTGCCTGACTCCACAAACGCTTGCACCTTATCCATCTTGTCCTGTGAGTTTTCCCAAGAGAGAGAATATACACCTGCGGTCACACAATTTATCTATTTCAACAAGGGGGTGTACAAATCCACTCTTGGACAGGGTGTGGGTGTGTCCGTTCACTCTCCCGGACACAGGCCCCCAATTTATTGTAGTGTGGGTTGGCGGTGTTGTTGTCGTTGATCCTTCTTTCTGGACAACCCAACCCACAACTCGGTAAAGTGCTTATACTTTTATCAGGAGATCACCCTGGGAGCTTCTGGCTATTGGAGAGGGGCTCAACGTCACACGTTTAGGAGACGCGGCTCCAATACTTAGCCTCGTTGTCACGTGCACACACCCACTCGAGCCGCTGTGACTCCCCACTCTCTCCTTAGGTGATATGATCTCAATCCCCTTTGACTTATTAGTTTTCCGTCCTACCCTGTCCACAGCAGTGGTTCTTGGTTCTTTCTCTCTCTATCTCTCCTTCTTTACTACTTCCTGGGAAGCCTCACTAGGACAAGGGCAAACACTGGCAAATTTGAATACATTTACTGGACAAAGCACATACACAATACATACACACATATAACAATAATAAGGAATCCCACACTCTATACTATTTCTTCCAAGTTGCACTCCAACACCATCAGAACACTATCATCTGCTTATCCAGTTGTATTCTATCTACTGATTCACCACCTAATATTACCAACCTCCTCAAGTAGGTCAAGTCTTATAATACAATGTTGCAGTATCAGCAAGAGAATATATATATTGTGACGGGAAAGTGTTGAAGTGTAGATGTTCGGCAGTCCTCCAATGGCAGGTGTCAATGCCTGGTTACACATAAAACAAAAATATAGACTGCTTGCCTGTTGTCTGTGGTAAGTGAGAGGGAGGAACACGTAAAACACAAAGTGTGAACAATGAAACATTAATATATTTACTTTAAACATAAATGAAAATAAAGACAAATCTTGGGGGGAATGAAAAATACAATAAAATAACAAAGATAAATGCAAAGACAATGTGAGACACAATATTACAAGAGTGAAATGTTAAAATGGTGCTGAGAATATCGGCTATGGCTGAGACCTCCCTTCGTATACGAGCCAATGAGCTAGTATGCCAGAGAGAGATGTCAACTCTAAGACCACAAAGAGTATTCTGAAGTTGATAGCTGGTCAGGCTCAGACGACGACTCAGGTAGAGGGCGCTGAGGTACGGTGTGCAGGTGCGCGGTCGGCGAGTCACCAATCAGGAGCAGGCAAGCTGGTGAAGGGTAGTTAGCTGGTTTGATGACGAGCCGGCGTGTGGAGGGTGTGTGGAGTGGGGGGATCTTGGGTACGTTTTGCCTCCTGGTCAAAAGTTTTGTGCTACTGGTGTCGTATCTTGAATGTAGCATCTATTACTCGTAGAATTGACAGAACTTGAAGTAGGGAAGAGCAGGCTCAATCTTTCTAGAAAGAGATTATCGTCACAACTCTCCCCGAAGCCTGCGGCTCCGGTGAGGTTACGTCTTCAGGAGGTAGAGGGGTAGGTGGAGCAACCTCTACCTCATAGACTTTGGAGAGGGCGTCTGCTATGATGTGGTCAGACCCCTTGATGTAGATGTCTCCAGGTTGAAATTCTGCAGATATCAAGCCCATTGTAGAAGACGTTGATTGTTGAATTGGGCTTGCTGCAGGAAATGTAGGGGATTGTGGTCTGAGTAGATGGTGGTAGACCGAGCACTTTTCAGGTATGGTTCGAAGTGCTGCAAGTTCAGGACGATGCGTAGCTCCCTTTTGATCGTGCTGTAGTTCCTTGTAGCTGTAGTAGCTAGCAGGTAGAATCTCCTCGCCTCGTTGTTGCATCATGTCACCCCTGATGCCGGTACTACGGGCGTTGACATGGAGGATGAAAGGCTTCGTGATATCTGGCGAGGCAAGAATAGGATTAGAACATTGTAAAGGAGCACTATTATATTCCTGTAAAATGGGATGATGATCAGGTAGGATTTCCGATTTGGAAAGCACCGATTCAGTGTTAGTGCTTTCGGGAGAAGCAGGGAAGGTTTCACTGTGGAGGAATGGACCTTTAGATGTAGAGACAGATACCAGCACAGTAGGGGGAATACCTTGATACTGCTTCAGGAGGTTGACGTGGCACAGCTGGGTCTTCCGCCGCCTATCAGGAGTCTCAAGAACGTAGTTGTGGTTGTTCCTGCACTCCTTGATACGGTATCATCCTGAAAACTTGTTTTGCAATGGAGAACTTGGGATAGGAAAATATGCCAATACGAAGTCTCCTGGTTTAAATTTCCTTAATTTGCTGCGTTGGTCAAAATGAGTCTTCATCCTCTCCTGGGCTTTCAATAGGTTGTCATTTGCAAATTTACGTACTCTCTCTAGAATGTGTTTTAAGTTTTGAAGAAACTGAGGCACATTCTGAGTGTCACTGAAGGTGGCATTATGTAGATAGTCTTTGAAATCTTTGAGAGGAGTACGGCACTTACGTCCGTAGAGCATCTCATAAGGAGATACTCCTAGAGACTCATTGGGGAGACTTCTGAAAATGCACATAATGAGATCAAGTTATTTATCCCAGTCCTTCAAAGTGTCATTCCAGAACTTCTTTAGGAGTGCTTTAATAGTCTGATGACTACGTTCAAGAGAACCCTGTGAAGCAGGATGATAGGGGCTGGACATTACCTGTGTGATGTTGAACTCCTCCAGTGTCTTCTTGAATAGATCACTGGTGAAGTTGGTGGCACAGTCGCTTTGAACCTCTCTTGGAAATCCATACTGGGTGAAGATCTTCAATAGGTGTTTCACCACAGTAGCAGCCGTAATGTTCTTTACTGGAACTGCTATGGGAAACCTGGTGGTAGGACACATGATTGGTAATATATATATGCGTTGCCAGAACTGGCGAAAATGAACCTCATACTCTCTGACCAAACTAAATTCCAAAGGTTAACGAAGGACACTACAGCCGAATTGAAAGCAAAGGTCAACAAACTGATCGAAACTGTGAATGCCAAGAAATTCGGACTCCACCTGCCAAAGATTATTGGAGAATATAAACCTGGATATGCGTATGGAAATGTCAAGACACACAAGCCTGAAAACCCACTTCGGCCAATCATTAGCCAGATACCCACACCCACGTACAGACTGGCGAAGCGACTCAACGGCCTGCTGACTCCTTATGTCCCTTGCGCCTTCAGCCTGAAGTCTCCAAAGGAATTTGTTGACTTACTGCGGGGCACACGGGCCACAGGGATAAGAGCCTCGTTGGACGTAGAATCCCTGTTTACCAACGTACTTGTGGACGAGACAATCGGGATGATAGCCGACAAAGTGTATCGTGATCCGGCCTGCACTCCTCTTGACATACCAGAAAACATTCTGAGGAAACTACTCCAAGCTTGTACTAAAGAGGCACCCTTCTTGAGCCCGGGTGGGCACATGTGTAAGCAAGTAGATGGGGTCGCCATGGGTTCCCCCCTAGGTGTCCTGTTTGCAAACTTCTACATGGGTAACATCGAGCAAAAAGTCTTAGTCGAAATGAACTTGAAACCGGCCATATACTGCAGGTATGTTGATGACATTTTTACACAGGTACCTGATGTCAGACATCTGCAGGAGCTGAAGGAGGCATTTGAGCAGAGTTCCGTGCTGCGTTTCACTTACGAGATGGAAAAGGATGGGAAGCTGCCCTTTCTAGATGTAACAGTCATGGAAAAGAGCGGAGGTTTCCACACTGCAGTCTACACTAAGGAAACGAACATAGGAATGTGCCTAAATGCCAACAGCGACTGCCCAGACAGGTACAAGAGGTGTGTTGTTAACGTTTATGTCGACCGTGCTCTCAGCCACAGCTCAGAATGGAAACAAGTTGACGAAGAACTCTGTAGGGTAAGGCAGGTCCTAGTCAACAACGGCTTCTCCAATGGTTTCATCGAAGACATCATAAGAAGGAAAGTGAAACGCCATGCAACCTCTAAAGAGGCAACCAACACAACACCTATACCCCCTATTAGACTATTTTACAGGAACTTCTTTTCCACAGCTCATAAAACGGAGGAAAGGGTCCTGAAAGATATTGTTAATAGAAACGTTATCCCTACAGACAAAAATCAGAGGATACAACTGACGGTTTACTATAAAACCAGAAAAACGGCCAGCCTACTCATGAGAAACTCTCCAGACACAAAGCAGAACGCTTTAAAAGAGACCAACGTCGTCTGTGCCTTCAAATGCCCTCTAGGAGACTGTAAGCTCCAAAAAAACAGTATATAGGCAAGACAACAACATCTCTTTCTAGGCTTTAACGATGCATAAGCAAGAGAGCTCCATTAAGGAACATATAATCTCTTCCCACAACCAAACCATCGCCAGAGAAATCCTAGTAAACAACACAGAAATCATCGATAGATACAGCGATAGCAGGCGGCTTGACGTCTGCGAGGCTCTACACATCAAGAAGTCAACACCAGCAATCAACAGCCAATTAATGCACACTATATTCTACCCACCTCAAGACTCCGATCCAATATAGAAGCATCAAGAAATATGGACCAATAGGCTTTCTACAAATCACTTCCATTCAATACCCATTGTTTCGTGTTCTGTCTTGTGTTCAGGAAGTTAATACCCTATTAATACCACCTCACCCCATCCACCTCACTCAAATGTAGATATAAACAAATCGAAGATGTGTAAGTTCTATTCAGTTGTGTATGTGTAAGCTAAAGTCTTTGAAAATGTAATAAGTTTACGAAATGCGCTCAAGTGTCGTGTCAGACGAAATAAAAATGAATTTTGGAGAATTGATTTTTGAATTACCACCAACAGTGAAAAGAAACGTACGAAAGATCGAGAAAATTCGTGTTAGAATTATTAATCTTACTTTTTCGGTCATATTTAATATATATATATATATATATATATATATATATATATATATATATATATATATATATATATATATATATATATATATATTTATATATATATATAAATATATATATATATATATATATATATATATATATATATATTTATATATATATGTATATATATATATATATATATATATATATATATATATATATATATATATATATATATATATTTTTATATATATGTATATATATATATATATATATATATATATATATATATATATATATATATATATATATATATATATATATATATACAATTTTGTCTATAAAATATATATATATATATATATATATATATATATATATATATATATATATATATATATATATATATATACAATTTTGTCCCCATTGCTTCTGAGACGCTCGGCGCCTGGGGTAAAAGTGCTACCAGTTTTTTGAAGGAACTGGGTTCTAGGCTCATTGAAACAACAAGGGACCCGAGAGCTGCAAGCTTTCTTTTCCAGCGCCTCAGTGTGGCGATACAGAGGGGAAATGCGCACTGCATCCAGGGTTCCTGCCCGCCATCTGAGGAGCTGGAGGAACTCGACAACCTATGACAACCATCTTTGTAACCCATATGTAACTCCTTTTTTCTAACAAAGTTCAAATAAAGTAAATATATATGTGTACATACAAAAGAATGGGGGTGGTAGGAGAAGATAATATTAGTGTTCAGTGAGAGACCACAAGGTCTCCTCTGAATACTTTTTATTTTCTTCTCCGAGGCTATGGGTCCCCACATTGGCACCAGAGGTGGTACCCTCACAAACTTTTTATATATATATATATATATATATATATATATATATATATATATATATATATATATATTTATATATATGTATATATATATATATATATATATATATATATATATATATATAATATATATATATATATACATATATATATACATAATAATATGTATACATATACAGAGCTAGCCAAACGAAAATTGGGATACATTTTGGACTTCATTTAACGTCCATAGTCATACAAAACCTTTCATTGATAAGGTATCTAAATTTTCTTACTGTCACAGTCTTCTCAGAGGAGAACTTAAGAAAGTCATAAACCACTTAGCTCTCACAAAGAGTAATTATGATGAAGCTATAAAACATTTGAAGTTGAATTACTGCAATAAAGAGTTAGGCATAGCTGATCTATATGATCAATTATTTGATATAAATTCACCAAGTAGAAGACCAGACACCCTTCAGATTTTTATGTTAGAGGTAGTCTCTTGTGAAAGCCTTAGATACCAAAGTTGATGTACAAGCTTTTGAATGGTCAATTAAGTTACTTCTACAGAGGAAACTTCCTCGTAGTATTTTAGCAGAAATCTGCTCTCACTACAAAACCGAGTTTCTCACTCTCGATCAAATATTTGAGGGGTTAAGAATCACGGTTAATAGGCTGAAAACTCATTAGATTTAACCAGAGTCCAAGCAGCCTAATGCTGAGAATTCAGCAAAACCAAAATCGACTTTGAGTAAATCTAATATGCATAAACCTAAATCTACTCACTAGAAATAAGAATGGTAATATAGGCATTTATTCTGTAACTCCCTCTGAGACTGTAGGTGATGCTAAGAGAACAAGTCCTACAAGAGAGAGAAAATGTTTGTTTTTTGAGAAGGAACATCTCACTTACAAATGTAGTGTCTATCCTAACAGTAATTCTAGGATTAAAGGCCTGCAAGAATTGCATAGATACACCAAGTGCATGGGTTCTCAGGAATCTAATAATTGTGTAGTCACCTTACGTTTGTGCAACAGGTGCAACAAAAGTGCACACCATTATGCCTTGTGTAGGAAGGCTCAATCATATTCAACGAATCCTCGCAAGGATTCTACTAATTCTACATCAGTTCAATACTGCAAAGGGCATCAGGAGATTAATGTGCTTGCAACTGAGTAGGGTAATAACACTACATTGCCCACGGCTCAATTGAAGTTAATTAACAAGAAATCTAGAGTTAACACCTGAGATCTTTTTGAACAAGGTTCACAGAAGACCTTTGTTGCCCAATACGTAGTTGAACAGTTGAAATTAAAAATCGCCAATCGAGTTAAACTTAACATCTCTGGAGTTTTGGCTAAGAGTGGACCTCGGGACTACCAAGTACTCAAGTTACTGGTACGTCTGGGAAGCTCCACCAGCCGAATACAGGCAGTAGTTGTGGACAATATTCCTTCTGACCTGCAGGTTACGGGTCTTGCACGCACAGTTAAACATCTTAAGCGTAACAGCTTGAGACTAGCTGACTACAAAATAAACTCAGATTGTCTCAGTGACTTTAGGATCCCTATTGGAACCGATTATTATTATAAATTTATAACTGGATGCACTAGACAACATGGTATGAATTTGTTGTCATCAGCTGGAGGCAAGTTGCTAACAAGACCGGTGCTTTTCCAGCAAAGATCTACATCAACTGTCAAACAATCAAATAACTCTAAAGTGGCATGACTAGGCATGGAACAGTCACCCCCCTACAGATCAGAGACATATTTGAGGATAATGAGTCTGATCCCCCCCGTGCATAAATTGTGGAATTTAGACACCTTAGGTATAGTTCCTGAAAAACCTATTCCAGATGAAATGGAATTAAAATTGAAATAAGTTTATTGAGGTAAAATACACACAAAGGGATGAGGTAGCTCAAGCTATTCTCACCCCGTTCAGAACATCATGTTAATATATACATAGACACACTCATCACAAACAATAAACATATTACCGAACATTCTGAGAGATAAACATATACATTTCCTCCTTTACACAAGTAGTATGGTATAAGACGTACACACAAATACTTTTATGACCTAGGTATACTGTATAAACAATTTGCAAGAGACCTGCAGATAATTCAACAAAACATTACAGTCTTGGTGCAAAATTCTTATATCTCTCAAGAATATTATCAACCTTTCCGTTGTGACACATCCAGGCTATTTGTTCAGGAACAGTCTTTATCTCAGTGTTTCTATATACATTAATCAACAGACAATCAAGAACATAATGGGCTAGGGTGTGAGACCTTAACATACCACATAGTTTACACTTCGTGTCATTATCATGAACACCTATCCCATATTCCCAGTAATATTTGTACCCAAGCCTGAGCCGCATGTGCACAGAGTCACTCCAAGGATTTCTCCTTTTACCATAAGTGAAATGGGTGTTTTGACTCACATTCGTGTAGTGTTGCATGGTTTGACTTCTCTCATACATTATACCCCTCCTCGCCACCTCTGCCTGTGCCTGAATATTTCTGATTTTGCTTCCTATTTGTCTCATTGTATGATACATGGACTTACCAGCAATATCTTGATACTGTTGTGTACAAAGATAAACAGTATTGGCTGAAGTTGCAATGGAAGTTGAATCACCCACAACTTCCAGTTAATTATTTTATGGCAGCATCACAATTAATATCTCAATTAGCAAGGTTGCAGAAACAACCTGATAAATTAAATTTGTATTATGAATTGATATGACAACTACTTAACAGTAAATTTACAGAAGTTGTTGATAACGATGACCATAAAACAAGTCATTATTTACCCCATCATGCTGTCACGAAAGAGTCAGTGACGACACCAATAAGAATAGTCTTCAACTGCAGGGCGAAAAAATAAAGGCAGACAGAGTATCTTTCAATTAATGTCTACAAACTGAACATAGCCTAACACAGAGGCTACAAGATGTACTGTTACGATTCCGCTCTGGCAGTTTCGCCTATACTGCAGATATCAGTAAAACTTTTTTAAGAGTAGGCTTGCAAGAAGTGGATCGTAATTTCACTAAATTTCTCTGGGTAAAGGATCCACAGGATCCTAATAGTGACGTCATCACCTACCAGTTTACTTCAGTACTATTCAGGGCAAAATCTTCACCGTTTCTACTCTAAGCTACATTGGATACATATTTGAAGAAGTCAAATAGTTCTTATATGTCTGAAATCAGTAACAACCTGTACGTGGACAACTTCCAGGGAACTACCAATGATGAAATTAAATTGGTAGAAATTTTCCATGAGGCTAACCGTGAGGTGTTAGGAGCCAATTTGCCTCTACAATCATGGGCCCCTCTAATAACAAACAATTAAACCAGGTAATCGGAAAAAAAATTCCAGGCTATCAGGTGCCTAAAAAATTGAAGGTTCTAGGCACGGAATGGAACAGAATTACCAACGAGATGAATGTCAAGTCAATACAAACTAATAAATCACCCCTAACCATGAGAATATTGCTCTCATATGTCAGTCAACCATTTGACCCTTTAGGCTTCCTTAGTCCTACTTTAATTAGGGGCAAACTCCTCATGCAGGAATGCTGGCTGAAAAATATGAGTTGGGATGATCGATTACCAATTAAGCTGCAAGACAAATGGCAGACTCTAACAACGGATATTAATCAATTAAGTGTTCTGAAATTTCCACGTAACGCCTTAGGACAAAACGTACCCACAAATTTGCATGTGTTATGTGATGCCTTCCGTAAAGCATATGGCACAGTAGCCTATTTAGTTAATACACAACAGTCATTTCTACTTACTTGAAAGGCAAGAGTAGCCCCAATTAAAAGGTGGTCCTTACTCCCAAGTGGAGCGGACTGCTTTCTTAGTGGGAGTAAAGTTGGCTCATTGCCTGACCAAGACACACAGTAATATTTACTTTGGTGAGATAGTAGTGTGGTCAGACAATGAGGCAGTCTTACAATGGGTAAGAAATAATAACAACAAGACTCCTTACGTTAGTAACCGAATCAGGGAAATACATGAATTATCTGCTGGATATAAATTGAGACATGTCCCTACTAAGGGCAATCCAGCCGATTACCTATCAAGAGGTTTAACATTAAAACAGTTAGTTGAGGCTCGGATGTGGTTTAATGGATCTTCATGGCTGATTAGTGGTCAGTGGCCTAAACAAAAGCCACAAGTCATAGTGACCAATATCACTACACCCACGGTGGATCCAGAACCTCTTCGAACCTTGACTATCAATCTTCATAACTATTCTAGTTTAAGTATGTTACTGAGTGTAACAGCACATGTATTTGATTTTCTCAATAAGATTGGAATTAGATATCAATTTCCCAGTCTGATCAAATATGGGATCAAACGAGCTCAACAAGAGACTTATGGGAGTGAATATGAGAATCTTCCAGACAACTTAACTAAGTCTCTAAGCATCTGGTATGATGTAAATGACTACAATATATTAAGGTGTGGAGGACGTCTGCTTCATGCAGAAATTGACTTGGATACTAAAAATCCAATACTTTTACCACGTCACCAAACTTATAGTTTTACATCACCATCAATAAGGCACTTTACATGGTAGAGTGTTAGACATTCTCACTGATCTTAGATCGAAATTTTTGCTTCCCCAAGGTCGCCAAACTGTCAAATCACTTATTAAATCTTGTGTAATTTGCAGGAGGTATGATGCTCGAGTGTGTCCCTACCCAGGACCTCCACCACTCCCTAAGGGAAGAGTTGTCCACCTTCGTCCTTTTGAGACCACAGGTGTCGATTACACACGAGCTTTAATTCTAATAGGCCCTCCAGACAAAATTCCGGTGAAAGCCTATATTTGCCTCTTCACGTGTGGAACCAAACGAGGTCAGTTTGGTTGAACGTCACTTAGAAGTGACTTCTGACATGAGTGCAGAAGCCTTTATCCAAGCCTTTCGTAGATTTGTTGCACGCAGATCCTGCCCCAAATTAATGATTTCCGACAACGGGTCAAATTTTGTTGCCAGAGAAGCCTGCTTACGAGAGATATGGAACCATCCAGATGTACAGTCTGCACTATAACAAAGACAGTGCCACTGGAAATTTATACCTCCGAGAGCCCCGTGGCAAGGTGGGTTTTATGAACAGATGGTTGGAACTGTCAAGAAATGCCTAAAAAAGGCTTTGCATCGACAGAAAATTAATCTCCCTTAACTGCAAACCCTTGTCACCGAAATTGAGGCACGAGTCAACAATCGCCCATTGACTTACCTTTCAGATGACTTCTCCCAGAGAGAACCCCTGAGTCCCTCTCATCTGATTCATGGTGGTCTTCTGAGTCCTCTAATATCTCTAGCGGATGAGGATCCAGATGACCCCTCATGTGTTAGAGGAAGCGACTTGGTGGAAAGCTATATAATATCTTTTGCGAGTAATAGCAAAATGGTCTGAAATATGGACTCATGGACATCTTACTGCTCTGAAAGAGTACCGTTATGGAGTTACGAGCCCCTATAATAACGTTCAGTTGAAACCGGGAGATTTAGTCCTAGTTGATAGTGATGGACCTAGGTTAGATTGGCCGATAGGGAAGATTGTCGAGGTTCATCCTGATCACCAATGTATCCTAAGAATAGTTAAGGTTCAGTGTCGAGGTAATACTACCTTAAAGACCCTGGAAAAGTTGGCACCTCTGGAATTAGATGTACATGAATGTTCCACAGAGACAACTTTACCATCTGTTTCTGAGGACAGTGATACTGTCTTACAGAACACACGACCACTTAGAGCCGCTGCTCAACAATGTAAACGGAAACTTAAACAATACTTTAGTTCTGACTAAGAGCAGATAATTCATCATTCAATTTAAGGCAGTTATGATGATACAGTGCTGGGTTGATGTTCAGTAACTTACCA
This sequence comes from Procambarus clarkii, assembly GCF_040958095.1. Classification (NCBI taxonomy): domain Eukaryota; kingdom Metazoa; phylum Arthropoda; class Malacostraca; order Decapoda; family Cambaridae; genus Procambarus; species Procambarus clarkii. The sequence continues at coordinate 3,250,926 of NC_091229.1, forward strand.
GTTACAAGTCATCGTGACCCTGAACATTCACCTCACTGTGGATTCGAAGTCTCCTTAATCCTGAATGATTTAATCATATAACATTTATATTTATTTATGTCTAACCATGTAGGTTACATACTATACCATTACACCATCACTTTGAGAATATTTCTGAGTTTACAGAACTATTCTGTGACTGAGTAACATGTCATAGCGACACAAGTCACTGACTCCACTGTAGGCTTGAGAAATTTCTTGACCTTGAATGAATTAATAATTTGATGCTTCAACATTTAGTATAAGTTCTCTATGAACACTTAGAGTCTTATCAGTTGTGACATATTCCGGACATCCGTTATGAGTGTACTAACGTACTAACATACTAACTTTATAATATAACTTCAAGGCAGGGCAAAGGTACGTAAGTACTCAACATTGAACTTAAACCCGAGTCCCCCCCTCCCCACAGAGTTATGTTGAAAATGAACCAACATTTAATTGTCATTTGCATGATTAGCAAAGCATTTACTAATATTACTAACTTGTAGAACTAATTGAAATTAATATTTTCCCTACTGCGTATTATTTGCCAAATTCTTCCTACTTGCCATGGCAATATTGCATCAGAACCCTCCGCAGAGGTATAAATACTATCTACATATTAGAGAATTAAGTAATATTCTCACTTCCTGTCAGTATTCCTTCTAAGAATTATTAACCGACAGTATAACAACCAGTGATCCGATATTAGCGTGTTATAAGCTAGAGATCACTATCTAACAATTTATGTTATAATAAATTGGCATGGAGGAACCAGAAATTTCCCTCCATTTCCTGTCTAATAAGAACTCTGTTCATATTAAATACTACCTAACGAGAATTTATATAACTTCAAGCTCCCTATAATGTAAACCCCAGTGTTAACGTCTCATTTAGTAGAGTAATTATAAGAAAAATAATTTTCCATTTCTGCTAAAACATGTGGCACCTGCGCAAACGAGACGGGGTAGAGTGAGAGAGGAGGAGAGCCAGGGAAGCGTGACTGGAGCGTCCCCAGCACACGCCATTATGCGCCATTGCAGTAGATTACTGGCATACGTCGAGACTAGACCTGGATGGGCTAATATTTCGTGATCATATCAAGCACGAGAAGTGGCCATTTCATTTAATTGGCGTGGAACGCACCATTTAGCAGACCACTACGATTACTGGTGACTGCTGTGACTCCATCAATGATCATACGATCGTTTCTGCGAACACCAATACGGTTAGTTGGTTTTAATTAGCTGTATCAGAGCTCTATGCATTAATTTTTACCCTTGTTCGCCCTTACACCACATGCCCTCCTCTAACCACCAAGTGAGTTGTCAGTGAACTAAATTTAATTCCATCATTGCCTAATAGTTGCATAATTATTTGAGTGTAGGCGTCCTCTACATTTTTATGGGTTTGCAACCTGTGATGAGTCTGCTTGTGGAGTGATCAACTCCCCACGCCACACATGTGTTTACTAGTTGTGTTTACTAGTTGTGTTTTTGCGGGGGTTGAGCTTTGCTCTTTCGGCCCGCCTCTCAACTGTCAATCAACTGATTTACTAACTACTTTTACTAACTACTACTAACATTTCTGAATCCAGCTAAGAAGCTGAAATAATTTTAGTACATTTTCTAACCCCATTTGTCTATGATTGAAATTGATGACACTATCCAGTTCTTATGAATTTATTTTGTATGCCATATATTTCTTAACACTTTACTAACAGATTTGATATGAATAATTATCTTGTCTTATGCTAATTACTGCCAATGATTATTGTTATTTTGCCATATGATCATTGATTTTACTGAATATTTTATAATACTTGATTTATATATTTTCTTTGTAATTCTGATTAATTTATTGACGAAGAACCAGCATCAACTATTTGTAACAGGGATGTATTAATCTTTAGTATTAATCCCAAATGCTTGTGAAAGTCGATCTCTTAACTCATTAGTATAATTACAGTTCATTATTGCTCTCCAAATAACTTCTTAATTAGTATAACATCCATAGGCATTGATTCCTAAATGAATTGTATTACTTCATTTACTTGTTTCCCTCTTTTGTCAAAGAGGGGGGTCCTTCGAATATTTCTAATTCAGTTAATTAAATATTATTTACATTAAGAGCTAGATTTCTAACACTCCCCTCACCCACACACTGTCCCTGCCTCGCCATCCACAAAGTCCAAACAACGCACCTTTTTACGTTGATTTTGTTGGAATGGAGGAGATACGGTTCGTGTCACCCCCGGGCCTTCAGCAGGTATTCATACCTACATAGGTCAAGTCTTGGCTGGCTCAGGCATCGTGATCCATGTTAAAATTGGTTAAGATGTAGGACCTTGCTCTCCATGTGTCCGTCCCACCTCCCGTTCCGTGCTCTATCCATAAATGTAGATCTAATAAGATCTTCATTTTTATATATAGCATCAATCACGAAAACTATTTTTATGCAATGCAACTTTTAAGGTTGCCACAAAGTTTCCGTGGTGTAGTGGTAAGACACTCGCCTGGCGTTCCGCGAGCGCTATGTCATGGGTTCGTATCCTGGCCGGGGAGGATTTACTGGGCGCAATTCCTTAACTGTAGCCTCTGTTTAACGCAACAGTAAAATGTGTACTTGGATGAAAAAACGATTCTTCGCGGCAGGGGATCGTATTCCAGGGACCATAGGATTAAGGACTTGCCCGAAACGCTACGCGTACTAGTGGCTGTACAAGAATGTAACAACTCTTGTATATATCTCAAAAAAAAAAAAAAAAAAAAAAAAAAAAAGTCTTAAATTTTGGTTAGACAACTGCAGTAAGTTGTGGAAACCTATTTACGACTTCACACAATAACGTTGCTAATACGTGAAAACAAACGTTGCCACTGCTTCTAAATACTTTCCAGGTACGTTGAGGCAATCTAAAATTATTTGCTGGGTAACATGTAAATTAATAGAAACAAGTAAACACTCTCACCTCCATTCTATAATCACTATAATCATGACTAATTCATATACCTGAGTGACGATGCTTGTCTCCACAAAGTCAAGATAACTCGGGGGTTGAACTCTTCCAGGTCGACCGCAAGTTCCTATCCTAACCACCACTGTCGACTTCTCTTATTCCAAGTTTAGTGTGGGGGTCAATACACAGGCACCAGACTTGGGTAACCTGTCAACAGGTCCTCACCTAGAACAACCAGACCTATTTAAGGTATATCACATTTGACTACTAGTTTACGATCACCCTCCTATGGCTTTAGACGCCCTTCAGGTTCCACAAGTCGGGACTGTTGCCACAATCACCTTCTTCTTGCTGACAGCACTTGTCTTAGATACAGTTCACTATAGTTTTTCACCCAAAATGCTGGGATTGTGCTTTCCTTAAGTGGCGGCGAAATGCGCGAATCCTTATTGACCCCACACTGACAAGTGGCGAGATCCACTAATAGCAAAGCCTTTGCAGCCGACACGTCACATCCTTGCTCCTTCCTCATTAGCTGTGAAGACCTCAGCGAGCGTCTTCCTCCTTTGAGACTCCCGCATTCTGTCGCCATCTTTTTCTGCTCCAACAAAGTTCCTCAGTGACATTCTAATGCCACCAACAATGCCCCTTATGTATCATTCAATGGTGGGTTACTTTGTAAACTCTGGTAAAACGTCTTATCTTGAGCTTTAGTAGGAACCTGGTAAGGAATAACTCTCCTGTTTGGATAGAGCCTAAGTCATGAAGGAATATGGAGTTCACCATAATAGCTACAAGACGGCTCTCATGGGATCACTATGATACTCATATCATAGGCTCTCATTTGAGAAGAAACTAGCTACGTTTTATCCCAGTAATAATGGAGATTTTGTAGGGGATATATTTAATGGTCATCTTCTTCAACTAACATAAATGTTCAACTGCTTTCATCTCAGTTGTGTATTATTATAAAGAGATAGGATGTGCAGGTGTGAAAATATAAAGTCTTTGTCATCAGTTTCCAAAAGCTTCTGGAGTCAGGGCAATTCATGCATAATAACAATGGTGTTTTCTGTTGACAGGCCAGACGGCTTTATACAGGGCAATAAAGGAACATAACAACGCTTCGATAGATGTTCTTCTCCACGTCGGGGTAGACATCAACCTCGGAGATGATGATGGTAAGATCCACACATCTGTTCAGTACACTAATGACTAATTTAAATACCCCACATGTCATCCAACACACAACTCTCCTGATCTCACACACTGCAGCTTATAATATATCACACCATACATAAAAGTTGTCACAGCTGAACTATATCACATGCAGACTTCAAAACTAATTGTTCCTAATATACATTACACTTGTACACACTATAATGCTCGTTGTAACATGATTTTGAAAATTACTAAATGCAATCTCTTTTAACTTTTTATTTTGTAAAATAATTAAAAAAAAATTTTTTATTGAGGTTTTCTAGAAAATAAGAACATTAGAATTTGAAAAACAGTAGAAGTCTTTTTGGTCTATATGATGAAACTTATTTATATACCCAATGGGGAAAGGATACAGATTGTGCATAAGTAGGTATATGAAATGGATTCTGTACCCGGCCACGTGTTGCTGTGGCTCAGCCATGTTAACCCTCTCCTGTCCTCCGTCCACCCGACCATTCCGACTTCCATGTCCCCTCGTCCTCCCCACTTCTCTGTCCCCTCGTCCTCTCCATCTTTAACCCTTCCCTCGTCCCCTCGTCTTCCCCACTATGCCCACTCCCTCGTTTGATGTGTTTCCATATGATTTCATGTTCCCATCAGAAAAATGGGAATATCAAATGATCTGATGTTCCCATCACTAAAAAATAAGTAGAACAATTAAAAAAACGAAATGAAAACAATGACAAAAGAACTATACTCACAAAATGAACGGTATGGTAAACAACACAGCTCAATTACAATGCAATGTCATACAAAATAATTAAATCAAAATGAAAATAAATCGAAATCTATGAAAATTAAATTTATCAATGCAATCGGAAACATTGAAATGGAATCGTAACATATTAGACGAAGTCTTAATCATAACATGAGAATAGAGATTTACCAGTTTGGCCGATATAAACATTTACACACTCCTTGCAAAAGACAGAGTACACACAACCTGCTACAGATGAGGGCGAGTTCTTACTTAAAATGGACTGAACTGTGTTATTATTTTTAAACACTTGGTTAATATTAATGTTTTTCAGAGCTGGGACAAATTTTTCTAGGCAATGAAAATATGGTAAACCAGGGAGTTTTTTCAGTTTCAGTTTAGATTTGGGAGTATGTTTATAAAATGTTCTTTTAGTTTCCCCAAATGCAATATCCAAAGAATGATTTTGGATATTTTAACTTCTTCCCAATTTCATATATTTTGTTATTTCTTCCTCGAAAAATTCTGGGATTCTAACTCTCAAGGTTCTGAGAAACATTTCAGAAAATTGTGCCCATTTAATCTGATTATGATGATTTCCTGAATAAATCATAATTTTTGAGGAAGAAATAACGAAAATATATGAAATTGCGATATTCGTTTTAGCAGGGCGACGCTTGAACACAAGATTTTGATTCCAGAGTGGAAGAGATTATACCCTCTGATTATTATATGGGCCAATTGCGTGTTGGCGTCTTGTTGTTAGGTCTCTCTTGGGAACTCAACATGGACTATTGGAATTGTCACGAGCAACTGTAGGTCCTCTGTGAAATTCCCAGATATTACGCTGCTGATGACCAAACCGTACATCAGAAAATGAAGAAACAATGTCGCTTCGGTCCGTCCTAGACCAATATCAAGTCAACTGGTAATGTTTCAACTTTCAGTTGTTTTGGTCTATATAACTTGAAATCCTTAAATCTTTACTTTAAATCAAGTTTCGGCCCAGGACGGACCGAAACGTCGTCGTTTCTGTATTTTCTAATGTGACGTTCGGTCATCATATCTTCAGCTATGTTATTGTGACTCATTGTCCACATATTGTACTACTGTCTCATGAGCTTGAAACAGCAGCTAAGAACCGTCGATTTAAGAAAATGTATCTCATTCTCTCTCTGACTAAAACTAAATTCAAAGTGATTACTAGGGATACAACTATAGAACCGAAAACGAACATAAACAGATTGATTAAAATTGTTAATGGCAAAAAGGTCTTTACTTTCCCCTGAAAATTTATGGAGAGTAATTGTATTGAAAATGCATAATATATTGAATTGAAAGCATTGAAATGCGTATGTGACTGTCAAGACCCAAAAATCTGGTAACCAATTACGACCGATTATCCAGATATGCGCACGTACGTACATACTACGTGACTGAACACACTGCTGACACATACGTCTACTGCTCTTTCACCTTTTAGTCGCGAAAGAATTTGGCAACTTCTTGTGAAGGTTACAGGTATCGCGTGTGATACCTGTTTTCTATTGAGTTATGGTTTGCTAAAGCCTTCATCAAGCATAGTTCATTGCAAAGTTCATTTTTAAAAGAAGTCATTGCTGCAAAAAGTTGAAATCATGATGGACACGCCTTTTTATGATCTAGTTTTAATGCTTCTTGACATCTCATAATGCATACTTAGGAAACTAATTGAAGCTTGTATAAATTATACACAATTCGTAAACCAGCCTCATGTGCCAGCCCGTTCTCTTGATTTAACTCTCTGCAAAAAATCCAACTTCCTAACCTAGCCAGAAATGTACGAATCCGAGCAGCCCATGAAACCTATTGTGTGCGGTTCAAAGTAAGTTGCATTTGCAACGTTAGTTTCAAAAAGTAAATAACGAAATCAATTATTTGAGTGGACACGTTGCATGTACGAGGAAGTATATGGTGTCACTATTCGTTACATCATCGGTGTCCTATTATGATTTTTTACATGTTTATTCTTAAACAGAAAGTTCTCCTTGATATGGACGTCAATCCTGACGTAGGTATGTTGACGACATATTCTTGCAGGTACCTGACGCTGATCGCTTCCTACACAGTTTAACTCTTGGGCTACTTACCTAATTGTACTCACCTAATTGTGCTTGCGGGGGTTGAATTCTGGCTCTTTGGTCCTGCCTCTCAACCGTCATTCAAGAGGTGTACATGTTCCTGAGCCTATTGGGCTCTATCATATCTACACTTAAAACTGTGTATGGAGTCAGCCTCCACCACATCACTTCCTAATGCATTCCATTTGTTAACTACTCTGACCCTAAGAGTAGGGTCAGCGGGGAGAGGGAGAGCGGGAAGGGGAGGAAGAGCGAGGGAGGAGAGGGAGAGAGGAGGAGAGAGGGAGATTGGGAAAGAAGGAGAGAGAGAGAGAGAGAGAAAGAGAGAGAGAGAGAGAGAGAGAGAGAGAGAGAGAGAGAGAGAGAGAGAGAGAGAGAGAGAGAGAGAGACAGAGACAGAGAGAGAGAGAGAGAGAGAGAGAGAGAGAGAGAGAGAGAGAGAGAGAGAGAGAGAGAGAGGGAGAGGGAGCTAGAGGGAGAGAGGGGTAGAGAGGGAGAGAGAGGGGGGAGGGGTGAGAGAGAGGGGGAGAGTTTGTGAATGGGGGATGCGTGGGGTAACAGGGGGGGATGGGAGTGGGCGGATATGGTCACCTCTGTTCAGGTGTGTGTGTGTGTGTGTGCGTGTTTTTGCAGTCAGTCATGGGGTGGGGGAGTGTATTGGGTTAGTGAGATTGGGGGTAAGAGAGGGGGGGGGGTAGAGTTATCAAGGAGGCTTTCTGCACGGCTTTCAAGCAGCCAGAGTTGACAAGAATTTATTTTCGTGGTATGATTTACAGTGTCAAAGCGTATTTTACCACATTTTTCATTCATCTTGTTCAATATATTGTCACTTGACGTTATATTATAATACAACTTGCATACATTCAATACTCTCACATATTAATGTCACAATTATGCCCACACAAATGTTTTCTTTTACAGCATATATAATATGTATTCAGATTTTTCATCAATATATACACGCACCCACTCATTTTGTACAGGTGTTTGCACTATTATTAAACGTTTAGAAGTCCTGGAGACAGTGGTAGTCATTGAAGCAGTTGACAAAGGGGAGCACACGGGGACGGCACATGCTTCATACCATGTTTGTAGCATTTTACGTGTCTGTGGTCTCATTTGTGTGTACTTGAAAGCCATCCCTGTAAGTGAGCCTGGGTGTAGCAGCATGGGCATGGTGCAGTATCGGGATCATAATAGGTCTTTGGTTGCCACGGAAACTTGGTTTACGACCTGTTTTCACCGGATACATATTGAAATTGTTCAGCATGGTTACGTCAACAAAGTGAAAAAAACTTTTATTGGTCCACAGCACTGTTTTCCATACATACTCAACAGCGCCCACCATCATGTTACAATTTTCAACCAAATGCTGATGTTATAGTCCATAACGCATTCTGGTTTATATATTGGTTGTTTCGTTGTTCGGTTCACCTTGCCACTGTGCACCATTTTACCAGCGTGAACGGTTGTCAACATGTTCACTTCTCTCCTGTCTTTCCACCGCACTGAGAGTATTTGATCACTTTTTCTTAGCTGGCAGTCACCAACTTCAATATTATTATCAAACACTGGCATTTCCTTTCTTTTAGCCTTTGCTGTGCCACACACTCCAGTTCTATTTTCAAGCTAGAACCTAGTTAGCAAGACACTTGTATTATAGTTATCTGTGTATAAAATGTGACCATTTTTCAGCCATGGTGCAAGCGTGTCTTCACCACACTACCTGAGAAACCATGTTGGTCATTACCGGGAATGTCTACGTTGCTAGCATTATACAGAATCATGTGTAACACAATTCCCGTTTGAAGGTCACAGACAACAAAAAATTTCAATCCAAATCTGTGGCATTTGAAGGGAATATACTGCTTGAAGGCAACACGTCCTTTGTAAAGAACACTGGATTCGTCAATCACCAGCTTCTGAGCTGGTACGTAGAAATCTCTGAACTTTCCAATCAGTTCATTGAGAACGGGCCTTACTCTCCAAAGTCTATCATCCTCTGTCCGATCTTCATTACTTGCCAAATGAAGACACCTGTGAAGTATCTGAAACCTGTCTCGAGACATATATTTTCCGAACATAGCTATTGGAACACATTAGTCTTTGCTTCAATAATCTGAAATGACGTGTTTTGCACAATGTGTCATCAACATACATCGTACAAGAAATACATACATATCATCTAAATCAATTTTTTTCCAACACTCTAATCGAGTTGAGCCATTAGTGAAATACCTGGCTTCAATTTGGTAGGACATAGGATCTACAGTTTCATCAAGCTGACCTTATGCCATTAGTACTGTATGACAGTTTAGTTAGTTTAGTTCATTTATTGTGCACCCCCATACCCATCTTGTGGGGGGTATTGGAAAGGGTTACAGAGGCACATAATGGGCTCAGGGACTGAACCCCACATTTCATTTAGCTAAGCAAGTTACAATCTTGATGAGCTAGTTACAAAATTCAATATAAGTCCCTACACCGACATTGGGTTTGAGATCGACCACAAGTACAGTTTCTAAATTAAGCAGTGTCAATTTCACTTTGCCTCAGATCTACAGGATCTTGTTGAAGATTTATTTTTAACAAAAAAGTGAAACACGAGAACATGAACTAATAGGGTTGAGATAGGAGGAAAAGCTTTGGGGAAGATAAAAGAGCTTAGGAGACATGTTCGCTACCTTCATTTCTTCATGTGAGTTCATTTTAGTTTAAAGTTTTTCAAATGTAAAATAAAATACTACTGTCATAAACCTTGTATTGGGTGGCTCAGGCATTCAGTTTACAACTCAGTAATTGTTTACTGAACGTCGAAATCACTTCATGTGTGATTATTTAGTTTAGTTTTAAAGTTTTCCAATCTTAAAATAGTACTATCATCATCAACAACGTATTGGATGTCTTAGACATTCAGTTTTACAACTCAGTAAGCGTTTACTGAACGTGGGAATCACTTCATGCATGTTCATTTTTTAGTTTAGTTTAAAGTTTTCCATCTTAAATTAAATACTGCTATCATCATCCATGCATTGGCTGGCTCAGGCATTTAGTTTAAAACTCACTTGCCTAAACACACAAGAGAAGTTATACAACTTTAGAACACTTTCCCACCAGGAGACTCGAACCCTAGCCAGCACAGAAGCCTTCCAGCAACTGGCATAAAGGTACGCCTTTAACCCACTGCACCACGCTCAGACCCTTAAAAGAGATGGTAATTTCAGGGTATTTAAATACTCCAAAGATTACCACCTCTCAAGAGCAACTAGAGCAAGTGAGGGGTCACTTACGTTTTTCATCAAGTCCCTGTTAATATGGGAGAACTGTTAATATGCAAGTTGTGCATCAAGCATAGACACAGAGTTCTCCCATATTTACAGGGACTTGATGAAAAACGTAAGTGATCCCTCACTTGCTCCAGTTGCCGTTGGGAGGTGGTAATCTTTGGAGTGTTTAAAAACCCCGAAATTATATATATATATATATATGTCGTACCTAGTAGCCAGAACTCACTTCTCAGCCTACTATTCAAGGCCCGATTTGTCTAATAAGCCAAGTTTTCCTGAATTAATATAGTTACTATAATTTTTTTCTTATGAAATGATAAAGCAACCCTTTTCTCCATGTATGAGGTCAATTTTTTTTATTGGAGTTAAAATTAACGTAGATATATGACCGAACCTAACCAACCCTACCTAACCTAACCTAACCTATATTTATAGGTAAGGTTAGGTTAGGTAGCCAAAAAAAGCTAGGTTAGGTTAGGTTAGGTAGGTTAGGTAGACGAAAAAACATTAATTCATGAAAACTTGGCTTATTAGGCAAATCGGGCCTTGAATAGTAGGCTGAGAAGTGCGTTCTGGCTATTAGGTACGACATATATATATATATATATATATATATATATATATATATATATATATATATATATATATATATATATATATATATATATATATATATATATATATATATATATACATACATATATATATTGGTGTATACTGGCAGCAGGTTTTCTTTCAAACATGTTTCATTGAATATGACCGCATATTCTGTATTTATTATTTTCTGGTTTAGGGCTTCTATCCCTCTAACTATTTTCTTAGCATCAGGGCTTAATTGAAATAGGAGTTCTCCAAAACTCATTTTCGTACTTTTAAGGTGCAGAAAAGAAGTGATTTACTATAGAGTGTATTACACTTATTTGTATAATTTGCACGACGTTTCGAACCTCCATGGTTCATTCTCAAGTGAACAGATCTTACAATACTAGTTGATTTTATACCCGCATTAGGTCAGGTGATAATACAATGAAGGTGAAAACATGGGGGGATACATAAGGGATAAACATAGGGGCTGCAGAAGGCTTATTGGCCCATACGAGGCATCTCCTATCTAAACACAAAGATTAATCCAGTGTAATTGGCCTGTTATGTTGGACATTGTCTTCTGTGTTGGCATCGATATGTTCTTGTCTTGTCCTTACTCTCATGGTGGGTAGAGTAAATAGTTTCGTGATTTGGGTGTTCATGGTAGGTCGCTCTATTCTTATGTGAATTGCCTCAAGAATTTGTAATCTTCTTGAATCTTGGGTTTTGTCTATTATGCAAGTATTCTTGTTCAACATTTCTCTTGTTAGAGTAATGTCATGGGCTTGTCTCATGTGATTCCTAGGGGCACCAGATTGAAGATGGCATGTCAAACGCCTCGTCAGCTTGGTCGACGTCATACCTATGTACTTACATTGAAGGTTACATCCTTCGTGGGGGCAAGTGTACATGTATACAACGCTTGACTGCTGTAGAGGGTTCTCCGTCGGCTTCGGGCTGTTTTTGATAAGGAGTTCGGAAGTCTTCTTGGTTTTGTAGAATATTATCAGGTTTATGTTTTGGTTAGGAGTAGTGCTTTTTACTCCTTTACGGATTATTTCTTTCATTATTCTTTCCTCTTTTATATGTTCACTGTGCATGGTTGATTTGTAATATAATTTTATTGGGGGTGTTGTGGTTTCTGTTCTAGGTTCTGAATTATACCAACCAAGCCCACCAACATAGGATTATGCCTGAACGGTAGAAGTGAGTGCCCCCAAAGATACAAAGCCAGTGTTCTCAATGCTTATATTCGTCGAGCGCTTACCAACTGCTCTGAATGGAGCAACGTGAGTAGAGAGTTTGAAAGAGTAACTCAGGTATTGGTGAACAACGGATATAGCAACGCGGAAATAAACGCTGCTATAAGAAGACACTTGGACCGTTGGTATAATTCAGAACCTAGAACAGAAACCACAATACCCCCAATAAAATAAATAAATACAATAAATAATAAATACAATTGTGAATTAGAGTCTATGTATAGAAAGGTGAGGGTGGATGCATGTTTGCGGGATTCGTTTTCCCTAGTGCTGTGGCCAGTCCAAAGGTTGCCCCATGGGCAAGCACGTCAGGGTCACCTAAGGAGTGTCAAGTTACCAAGACACCAATGCTTCTGGAAGCATTTCGGGAAATCACTGCTTTCCAGCGATTTCTCCAGGGGATAGCAAATTCTTACTTAGTGAAGTGAGTACCGAGGATGTCTGGGGCTTAGTCTGGGTTTTAGGGTAAGGTAAAAACCCATGGAAGTGACGGGCTGCCGGCAGAGTTTTATGTGAGGTTTTGCGTGTGATTGGTGGTGACTTTCTTTAAGTTGTTAGGTACTGTTTGTGGTCTAATCGTCTGTCTTCTTCCCGAAATAGGAGTGTTGTGAAGCTTCTTCGGAAACCTGGTGATCACCCAGATTTTGAGAGTTGGATACCAATTACACTGCTGAATGTTGATTATAAAATCATATCTTTGGTGTTGGCTCGTTGGCCGCAATCAGTTCTTAGTTGAATGGATACTCTTTAATTAACAATATTATTGTGTGCCGGGCAGGACTATCATTCAATGAAACAATGCCATTAGGGGATGCTTTGGATTATGCGTCTCGTAATGGAATTTCATTAGCAATGTTGAATATAGATGGCTTAGGCTTTCGATCGTGTCGACCTTGGGTTGGTTTTGGATGTCTTGGCTCAGATAGTGATGACACCCAAAATTGTTTTGTGGATTTTTATGTTGTATGTGCAATGTCAGAGTGGTGTGTGCTGTTGTGAACCCCAAATAGCCTCGTTACTTAGGCTCTGCCCCTAGCTTGAGAGGTATTCCTCATTCAAGCCAACAAAGGAATAAAATAAGACGTTTAGCATTTCTTGAACAGCAAACCACCATTAGATTATATAATAACCTACTCATCAGAGTAATGCTCATGTTCCCTGAAATTGCTGCTAAACTTCGGAATGGCCTATTAATATTATGTAATGCTGCAAAGATCATTAAGTAAAAAGCTGTTATTAAAATTTGGAATACCAGTTTGTTCTCTGGTAGAGACACAAATAATAATACAAAAGAAATAAATGCAGACAACAATAAATCACTGCTTATAAGCTTATGGCCACTGACACACTTAAAATATGTATATGAGAATTCTTAGGGAATAATCACATGCAACACCAGACTCAATAGCAACAATTAATCACAAACAAACAACACCCTACTTAACTTAAGACACATCCCACAGTCACTTCCACCACGCTTCAACTAACTAACGCTGTTCCGCCTCTTCACACATAAGTGTAGCTCAGATAATTAATACCAGTTGCCACAACAACACATCTTAATAGTTACACTTCCCTACTGAGATAATTACTCTCAAACACTTTTAAAAAAGAGTATGTTATATTTTATACATTTTGGAATAAAAACCCAAATAAATGGGCTTCTCAAAAGGAAAACAATAATTAATGGAAGGCAATACCAAACTGGTAACAGTGACGATCACACCAACGTATGTGTAATTTCCCAGTTAAATAACGGTCCGATTATACAGCCACACACCACTGACTACTTTCGTACAATACAATACAATAGGGAAATGCAATGGCATCACAGAACACACAATCAGAATGATAAAACATAACATAATACTAATGAGACTGAAAACAGATATATGGAAAGTTTATAGTTTATAGCAAAATGTGGTGTGATGAATGTATAATTATGCATACAGTGTAATAGTTAGGAACCAGGTAAATACCTAGTTCGTGATATTATATGGAAGAGGAATTATTAGAGGCATTAGTGTGTCACTGAGCAGATCTGAAGGACCAGGAAAAGATGGCGACAACACATGGGATTCCCCCAATAAGAAAATGTTCATTTATGTCATTCATGCCAATGGGAAAGGAGCGAGGACGTTGGGTGTCAGATGCAAAGGATTGGTGATTGCTAGAGATGCCACTTGGACTAGGATACACCCAATTCGGCGCCACTTAAAAGAAAGTAGAGATCTTGCGTTATGATAAGGAAACTACTGTGAACTGTGATTGAGACAAGTGCTGCTCGCAAGAAGAGGGCGAATGTGGTGTTAACTTTGACTTGTGGAACCAGAAGGGTGGTCAGAAGCCTTTGAGGGAACAACTTATCCTTTTAAAAGATTTCAAGGAGTGTGTAACAGGTGATCAGAAAACGTACTTGGAGGAACAGCAGGTAGAGACATTGGATGCTGCGGCCAACATGGCTGAGGAATACATTTTAACCCAAGATAAGTTTCAAAGACCTCAAAACCTTTCACCATGTATAAGCAGGAGGAAAAAAACACCCCTTATGGTGCCGAGAAGAAATCCCCAGGTAGCCCAAGACGAACAAGCCCAATGAGAGACATAGTGTGTTGGACATGCCGAAAGAAAGGACACGTGTCTGCTAAGTGTAGGAGCAGGACAGGTAACGACCCTCATAGGAAAGTTATGCTGGTGAGTTGTGTGACACCACCAGTGGAAACCCACTACCTATAGACAGATTGGAGGGAGAAACCAGGTTTGTTTGCCCATACACTTCAAAGGGTATGTATCGAGTAACCAGACTGGCAGGTCATTAGTAAATCTCAGAGATAGTGGAGTAGCCCAATCTCTGATTTTTAGGAGTTCATTATCCAGGTAAGTGCCTACTGATGGGAAAAAAAGTGTCATTTTGGGAGGGTTTCCCCCTCGACTTACTAAAGGGGTATTTACCCCTTTAGTAGAGGTTCATTTGGAATCACCATATTTCAATGGCAAGCGTACATTGGCAGTAGGGGACCATCTTCCTTTAGATATAGGTAATAATGGCAATGAATTTGCTTTGGGTTTGGACAGTACCCGTCCCATAGTTGTGGCAGATCCTGTAGAAGACGTGGTAATGCCAGCAGTAGCTGTACACACCAGATCCCAGGTAAAGACTCATTTCAGATTAGATGATTTGTTTAACTTTTCACCTACCCCACATGTTGCCGACAGTACTCCATCTAACTCTCTAGACTCTACTCCAGAACCGAAGCATTGGACTAGAGTAACCTTGATTAAACATGAAGAGAAGGACCCCCAGGTGAAAATACTCGAATACACAATAGAGTCTAGTGCAAAGGAGGGTAATCAGTATTTCTGGTTGGATAAGGTACTGTGCTGGAGGTATCGACAAAGAACACCCTTGACTCCAGAGGGATGTACACAGGTAGTCGTGCCCTCAGTGTTCAGGACCAAGATGTTGGAAGCAGTTCATAATGAGTTACGTTCCAGACATTGCCGGATTGCGAAAGCTGTTCATCGCCTAGCCAGGTGTTTCTTCTTCGTCTTCTTTATTTACCTCCTCTTTGCCATAAGATCAATACCGATTGAGTCTCTGGGCCTATCTCCATTCGAGATGGTGTCACTCTCGGTGAGAGGGAGAGGCGATTCTCACACGGTGAGAGGACCATTGGAGGTTATCAAGGACCAGTGGGGGGACAAGAAGAGTATCATGGATGCACTGGACTGGTTATCCACGCATAAAGGCAGGTTGTTTGTTGCATGACAACTAACCAAGGAAAATCTGTTACATTCTCAAGTAATTGTAAAGAAAAGATACGACGAAAAAGCGACACCCAGGGAGTTTCAGGTAGGAGACCTAGTACTGATAATAGGAAGCTTCAGTGCCAAATTTATTGGTCCTTATCCTGTTTTCAAGAAAGCTAATACTACTAACTATATTCTTAGCACCCAAGACAGGAAAAAGAAGCAGATGTTGGTACACGTGAACATGGTGAAGCTGTACCAAGGTCGGAACATTCACCCAGTGGGTTGTTTCAAGGGAACAAGATCAAGAGGTGATGGACAACGTTGAGAAATTCCAGGTCTGACGACCGTCCTGAAGCACGACGTTATCTTGTAGAAGGGCGTGAGACCTATAAAGCAACATCCCAACCGACTAACTCCCCATAAAAAAGAGGTGGTAAGACGTGAGATAGACTACATGCTTCAACATAATTTGATCGCACCAAGTATTAGTCCGTGGTCATTCCCGGCTGTGCTATTACCAAAGCCGTGTAATGAGCATTGGTTATGCATAGATTTCCAACAAGGTAACAAGGTGCTGACAGTAGCTAATACATATCCCCTTCCCAGAATAGAGGAGTGTATTGATACCATCGGTAGGGCCACCAACTATATTCATCCTTTTCAAGGGCTATTGGCAGGTACCTCTGCCAGAGCGAGACTTACCTAATTCTGCTTTTGTGACTCCTGATGGGCTTTTTTGAGTGTCAATTGATGTCATTTGGATTGAAAAATGCTGCCTCGAGACATTTCAGCGCTTGTCGATAATGTACTTTGCGACGTACAGACCATGACATGGTACTCTGCAATGGTCTACGTAGATGATGGGTTAATCTATGATTCCAACTGGGAAGACCATTTGCAGCATCAGGAAGCATTCTTTTCCGTTATTCAACATGTTCGAGTTTCAGTCAGTCTGTATAAATCGGAATTTGTTAAGACCACTGTAAACGTTTTAAGACATAATGTTCGTGGAGGACGGATCACCCCGAAGAACAGCAACGTAGAAGCCGTCGATCAGTACCCGACCCCTTCAACACGTAACACGTGTTGCAGGGGTCCTGTGAATCCTGGGTAAGGTCGGATTTTACTATAAGTTCGTTCCGAACTTCTCGACTATTGCAGTGACATTGACTCCCTACTCCTGAAGTAGGGAGCAAAGTTCATGTCGACCAAGGACTGCCAGTTAGCCTTTTAGAGCATTAAATCCATACTGATATTATCTCCCATTCTCATGTCCCCTAATTTCGGCATAGTCATCTTAACCGTCGATGCTTCAAATTACGGGAAGGGGAAGTATTGTCACAGAATGATACAAAAAGGGAAGAACACACTGTTGCTTATTATTCCTTGAAATCTACAAAATTATTCAGTGATAGAGAATAAAACATTGGTTCTGGTGAGCGTTAAGCAACACTTTGACGTCTTTTTAACGAGAAGCGATAATCCAATTTTGGTCTGATCTGACCACATTCCTTTAAATTTTTTTAGCACAATTCCATTATGAGATTCTCAGGTTAACCGGATGGTGCCTACACCTCCAGCAGTTTGCCATTAGTATTGACCACATTAAAGGAGTTGGGAACATGGTAGTAGATGCGTTATCATGCATCTAAAAAACACTAATTTGTTTTCTTTCAAGAAATAAAACAGATTCTTTTAGGAGCGGAGGTGTGACGATGTCAACGCCATCTGTTGATCACATCCGACCCTATTTTCTTTTCCCCATTGGAAGGCTGTGATCTTACAAACACCTGTGTAGTTTCCTTTTTACTGTTAAATTTTTACTCCTCAGAAGTCATGTGGTAGGTACCTTGGTCGATAGGAATCATTTCACCAAGGGCAGTCCTGAACTCGAGACGTGTTCCAATGGGAACAAGTGGGCCGAATCGGTGGAGACTGTGATTTGTCTGTGATAACCAATGTGGTTTTGGTGAATTGATCGACGTACCCATGGATAGCCCAGTTGAGTTACGAGAAGGAATTAATGTCCGTCTGTTAAGGCTTGTTATAGTTAAAGCCTGTGTGGAAGCCAGCCATCGTGTTGCTGGAGACCACTGCGAGAGTGTTGCTGGAGACCCCTGCCAGTGTCTTGTTGGAGACCCCTGCCAGTGTGTTTCTGGAGACCCCTGCCAGTATATTGCTGGAGACCCCTGGTACTGTGTTGCTGGAGACCCCTGGTACTGTGTTGCTGGAGACCCCTGCCAGTGTGTTGCTGGAGACCCCTGCTAGTGTGTTGCTGGAGACCCCTGCTAGTGTGTTGCTGAAGACCCCTGCCAGTGGGTTAATTGAGACCCCAATTTGGTAGCAGAAAAGTGACACTATAACTATTTATATAAAGTCGTCTTTTAAACTTATAAAATACGTATAAAGTGTGTGTGTGTTTGTGTGTGTGTGTGTGTGTGTGTGTGTGTGTGTGTGTGTGTGTGTGTGTGTGTGTGTGTGTGTGTGTGTGTGTGTGTACTTACCTAGTTGTGCTTGAGGGGTTGAGCTCTGGCTCTTTGGTCCCGCCTCTCAACTGTCAATCAACAGGTGTACAGGTTCCTGAACCTACTGGGCTCTATCACATTTACACTTGAAACTGTGCATGGAGTCAGCCTCCACCACGTCAGTTTTTAATGCATTCCATTTCTCAACTACTCTGACACTGAAAAAAGTTATTTCTAATGTGTCTATGGCTCATTTGGGCACTCAATTTCCTCCTGTGCCCCCTAGTGTGTGTGCTCCTGGTGTTAAATAGTCTGTCTATATCTACCCTATACATTCCTTTGAGAATATTTTATATGGTGATCATGTTCCCCCCTTAATTCTTCTGTCTCCCAGTGACGTGAGGGTTAATTCCCGTAGTCTCTCCTCGTAGCTCATACCTCTCAACTCGGGTACTAGTCTGGTGGCAAACCTTTGAACCTTTTCCAGCTTAGTCTTATGCTTCACTAGATATGGACTCCATGCTGGAACCGCATACTCCAGGATTGATCTGACATATGTGGTTTACAAAGTTCTGAATGATTCCTTACACAAGTTTCTAAAGGCCGTTTTTATGTTGGCCAATCGGGCATAGGCCACTGATGTTATCCTCTTGATATGGGCTTCAGGGAACAGGTCTGGCGTGATATCAACCCCCAGGTCTTTTTCTTTGACTTTTGAAGTATTTCATCTCCCCAATGATACCTTCTATCTGGTCTCCTGCTCCCTATGCTTATCTTCATTACATTACATTTGCTCGAGTTAAACTCTCACAACCACTTTTTCGACCATTCCTGCAGCTTGTCCAGGTCTTCTTGAAGCCTCAAGCTGTCCTGATAGTGTCTTAATCCTTCTCATAAATTTGGAGTCATCAGCAAACATTGAGAGGAATTAGTGTATACCCTCTGGGAGATCATTTATGTATATCAGAAACAGGATAGGTTCGAGTAGACAGCCCTGTGGGACTCCACTGGTGACTTCACGCCAATCTGAGGTCTCACCTCTCACTGTTACTATCTGCTTCCTATTGCTTAGGTACTCCCTTACCCACTGGAGCACCCCTACTAGTTACTCCTGCCTAGTCTCCAGCTTATTCATCAGCATCTTATGGGGTACTGTGTCAAAGGCTTTCCGACAGTCCAAAAAAATGCAGTCTGCCCATCCTTCTCTTTCTTGCTTAATCTTTGTCACCTGATCGTAGAATTCTATTAACGCAGTAAAGCAAGATTTACCCTCCCTGAACCCTTGTTGATGGGTTGTCACGAAGTCCCTTCCCTCCAGATGTGTTACTAGGTTTTTTCTCACGATCTTCCCCATCACCTTGCATAGTATACAAGTTCAGGACACTCGCCTGTAGTTCAGTGCCTCTTGTCTGTCACCCTTTTTGTATATTTGGACTACATTAGCCATCTTCCATATTTCGGGTATGTCTTCCATCTCCAGTGACCTACTATATACTATGGAGAGGGGCAAGCAAAGTGCTTCTACACACTCTTTCAATACCCATGGAGAGATTCCATCTTAGCCAACAGTCTTTCTCATATCCAGATCTAACATATGCCTCTTGATCTCGTCTCATATAATTTCGAACTCTTGCAAGACCGCCTGGTTCACTGCCATCTCTCTTACGAGGTGCAGGGACCTCACCTTGTTCTATTGTGAAAACCTCCTGGAACCTCTTGTTGAGTTCTTCACACACCTCTCTGTCATTCTCTGTGTACCTGTCCTTACCCGTACTAAGTTTCATCGCCTGTTCCTTCACTGTTGTTTTCCTCACGATGTGACTGTGGAGTATTTTTGTTTCGGTCTTGGCTTTATTAGCTAAATCATTTTCATACTTTTTCTCAACTCCTCCAAGCCCTTTTGTTCAGTTCCTATGCT